>NW_028278036.1:0-99161 GCF_059751315.1 Micrasema longulum
CAAAGAACCGGACATTTGTCCTGTGTTAAGATCCTAGTTTAGTTTATTGTTTCTTGTCCTAGGATGTCACATATAATACAATTTATAGAGGAAAATAAATCTCGTATTGACGACATACTTGAAAAGGTCATAAACAATAACTCACGATATACGACACATTTTGAAATAAATAAACACGTTGCAAAGCCCAACTAAAATATCAGTATTTTTTGTAGAATGTAATCGAAATAGGTTTGGGAAAGCTTGTGAGAGAGGAACAAGCTTTAGTCTTCTTCTTGAAGTCTGCAAGTGCGCTTGTAGAATTGCTGACGGAAAGTCAGACCGTAGCAGGCGAGGAGTGTACGCATCCTCGAGTGTTACGTGTATTAGGTAAATGTGTACCTATGTAATCATTTGAAGAAACTGCGGTTATCTTTTAGAACAGTTACAATAATTATTATTTCTGTGACATTCAATAGTGAGCCTCTAGAGACAATGACGGAAGGTCCTAAGTGACAGGCGAGGCTTGTACGCATCCTCGAGTGTTACGAGTTGCGAGTGTGAGGGTGTGATTGCCCTGTGGTTTTATTTGAGCTGATTTGTGTATTTCATGAATATGTACCGGCTCAACTTTTTCAGACTATTTTCAATTATGATTTATGTGACATTGCGGAATTAGATAATAGATAATATTTTGAAGAAACTGTGTGTCTTTTTCCTCGTTCGCATGTCACCCGAGATTGGCGAGACCGTCGAAGCGAGAACCCTGCACCAGCTGGCGTGAAAAACAACACCATTGAGATATAATATATGGAGATAACACTCCATACAAATCCGAGCTAAAAAGTCTTCCTCAAAGGACAGGTTGTTATTATGTGGACTAACTGGTAAATGATTAATATGTATTTATAAATGTAAAATGTAGTAATGTATAAGGTATCAATGATGTGTATAAACTTAAACTTAATATATATGTATATGTATGTATAAAATATAATACAAATATGTATGTGCGAATATATATGTATATATGTGTTTGAATGTATGGTTATGAATGCATTACAAGTGCCCCGACTCAACACGGATTTTCTAGCGAGTCGGAACAAGTTCACAGACATGGGTCGTTCCTGATTGTGTCGCTATAAACTGTGTCTCTGTCCTTAACAAATGTATGTATAATGTAATCAATAAATAAAAAAGTAAAAAAATTACCAATGGAGATGGCAAGTATAGTCACGTCGACTAAAACAAGCAAAATAAGTAGTGCAGTAAAAAGCATGGACTATGTACATCGGTCTGCTGTAAGTTCTATTAGTATGTTGCTCTTTTCTACATATGCGTTACCTTTGTTTGTCGTTTCGCTTTACGCTCAACTAACTGAGCAGGACGGAGACCGAAGATTACTCACGAATTGTAACATATTAATATGACGTTTTTTGACATTAAAATAGCTATTTTATACATGTATTGATTAAGATAAGAACATTACTTGCCGGTTATAGGTTATACCATCACATT
This sequence comes from Micrasema longulum, assembly GCF_059751315.1. Classification (NCBI taxonomy): domain Eukaryota; kingdom Metazoa; phylum Arthropoda; class Insecta; order Trichoptera; family Brachycentridae; genus Micrasema; species Micrasema longulum. The sequence goes on from NW_028278036.1 coordinate 1,498, forward strand.
CCCAGATCAATTTGTGCAGTATTTTAGCGTACATACAGGCGTTTTAGTAATTTCGAGGAGAAAAGTAGCCGGCGAACGCTCGCAACAGACTGAAGTCCGTTCTATCAAACATAGACCAATTGGCCGCAGGTTGAGAGAACATATTTCGAGCGCCTTTGTTTACTCTAGTTAAATAGTTCAATGCTCAACACTACCCTTACTCGATTCCCTATTTCTCATGGAGTTATTTGCTACTCGACGGAAATGACCCAAAAATTTAAATATTTGGGAAAATTATAATCATTTTTAAATTTATTTGAACAGAGAGGGAAAACACTTTTGAGAAGGGAATATGGAAGTCTAGGCATTTACAGGGCTTATGACCTATCATTGGCTGGTTTAAGTGGCCACTTTACACACTGTGTAACATTCACCATTCTACCCATGTTTGAACATCCACATTTCCTCAACTCTTCCATCTGTTGACTTTTGTGAAGTAAAATAGCTAAAACCTCTATCACGTGGGTGAGATTCATCCGGCTCAAGCAAATCACCTACTAGGCAACGCCTGAAAACAATTTTCCAATTTTATACTTCTTCTTTTACCAGGTAACAATTCAACAATGTTTGATTATGTCCAAATGCTTGCAGACTGGCTGGATTTCATCCCTAGGGAGTTCACAAAAGTCAACAGATGGAAGAGTTGAGGAAATGTGGATGCTTAAACATGGGCAAAATGATGAATATTACAGTGTGTAAAGTGGCCACTTAAACCACCCAATGAAAGGTCATAAGCCCTGTAAATGCCTAGATATTCCCTTCACAATAATGTTTTTCCTCTCTGTTGCAATAAATATAAATACAAACAACTCCCTAGGGAGGAAATCCAGCCAGTCTGCAAGTATTTGGACATACTCAAACATTGTTGAATAGAAACAGTAGATAATGGGTAACAATCCAAAATAATTATTATCTTGGTAACATTTTTTTAAATAGTGAATCTGTCATAGAAATTTTATTTATTACGAGTTTTTCCGAATGTCATCTTTTAAAATACTTAATTAGTTATAATCATCGCGTTAACTAATTTAATTCACTTAAGATGGTTTCACTATTTTTAATTGGCATATAACAAAAGGTTGACATCAAAAAGTAAACGGGGAAGTGCGATTAAATTAAATTAATCGTATCGCGAACTCGGTTATGTTTCGAGGTAGAGAAAACGGATGCAAGACGTCGATTTTATCGATTTTAGTTAAGTTAAATCATTCCAACGAGCAGTGGTCTTTTCCGCACAGTATTCGAGGAATTGAGAGAAAAGCTGTATTTAAATACCTATTTGTCAAATCACTCTTTCGCCGCATTTCTTAATGCGTATTTTTACAAATTTTTAAATAAATAATACGCCACTTTTATTTTACTGGTAAATATTTATTATTTTAAGATGACGTAGGTACTGGCCAATTAAATGATACAAATTGTAATGATATTAGTTTGCGTCATAAAATGGATCAGAATTCACTAGATCGTTTGATCATTAAATTTAAAAATGGTCGGAAGTAATTAAATTAAATTTTATCCTTTGACCACCGATAAGTTTATTTGAACGTTATTAATAGATTGGACTCAATGAACGTCTGCGTCAGTTTTTTTGTACATGTATGTGATGTTTTGTTTGACTTCTTTATCGACTATATTCCTATGATAAATTTAAAATTTTATTGATCAACCAATGCTCTAATTATTTGATTAAAATATAGTTTAAAATTAACGGAAGATTTGCAACAAAACGTCTCTAGAATGTATGATTTATGCTTAGAAAGCGAATTTATAATATTTGAAAGGGATGTGTGGTAACTTAGTGCGCAATAAATATAAACAATGAATGTCATGAAAATGTGGAAAAAAATATTAAGAGATGGAAGAGTAAAAAAAAATGTTGAAAGGAGAGTGAATGTGTGCAATAAAATGAACGGCGCCCTAAGCAAAGTAAATGCTAATAAAAATATGTCAATTTAATATAGACTGGCAGTGCACAGCAACGTTTTAGTCCCAACACTCATGTTTGCAAGTGAAATTTGGAACTGGCAAAGGAAAGATGAAAACAGAATGAATGCGGTCGAGATGCGGTCGCTTTGTTGAACGTGTGGGAAATCAGTGTATAACAGGGTTACGAATGGTGAAATCAGGCGATAGTACAAATTTGATAGGTGTAATTGATAAGATTTTTAAAAAGTCACTAAGATAATTTGGTAATGTAGATCGAATGGATGATGAACGTAAAAAAATAAAAAATATGCGTGAATAAAAAAACCAACGATGCGAAGATAAATCTAATGCTATAGAACCGAGAATACATTTTTTTAAGTAAAGTATTCTATGACGCAGTCAAAAATTAACCCGGAACCTTACGCATCGTACGCAAAGACTTAAACCACTACCCCATAAGACGGAAAACTGACAAAACTCGTATTATTTGCATCATCTCAATGTATAAACCAACAAAAGAAAATCAATCGAATTTCCTTAACAATGTTAAACCGGGGAATAAATTTGGCACGTTTCACTAAAAAATATGACGTAACCTTTGATATTCCGCAGCAGACTAACATCGAACAAACTTCAAATTTTATTGACAAGCACTCAGCTGTTACGTCAATATGACGTATGTGGCGTTTGGCTTATCAGATTATGTGCTCAAAAGCTGGGGAATTATTATCATAGACATAAGCGGCATAAATATCTCTGGTAATACAAGAATAATCTATCATTAATCAAGTCATAATTTATTGAATATTGCCACTACATATTTACGTAATAGCACGTCTACTTTTGCATATTGTATTCTCTTTCGTTCATTTATTATAAAACTGATTTTCAATATTTGTAGACAATTCGAAATTCGAATGCAACTACACTGGCTCAGTATCGGGTATAGAAGAAACATTCACATTCTATCACTTCTGCACAACATTTTAAATAATCCCACTTCGCCTGTTCATCTGAGAGCTCTTCCCAACCTCTATCATAGCATGGACTATCTCTTCGTTTTAGTAACGAGAGAACCCTTTTAATACCCTCTCACCACTCTAATTTTCTTACCTCTTCTTTCACAGTTATGGCCGCTCGATTGTGGAATAATCTACCCACTAATGCCAGAGACGCCCCTTCTTTTTTTACATTTAAAGCAATATAAAATTGTCACTATTTAAATATTTGAATTAGTCCTTTCTTCTTCTTCTTTTCTTCCCATCTCCTCTCCTCTGTTCATAGTATGGTGTTAATTTTTGTTTTTTATTTTGAAAAAAATTAAGCGATTTAGCCAAATTCTTTTGAATATGTCCATGTACTTGTAATTTTCTCAAACTGAACGGTTTGGGTCGGTAGGAAGAAATTGCCTTAAGGTCCGGCCTTGTATGTATATTTATTGTTTATGTATATAAAGTGTTAAATAAATTTAAAAAAAAAACAAATTTTACCACATGAGAAGTTCTAATAATTCATTCTTCTTTTTCATTACCTTTTCCGCTCCTAATGGTCCATAGGGCATTGCATTGGTACACCAATCGCAACGTATCTTGATTATTTTTGTTACACGAAGGTAAGATCAGTCTTTTGCTTCAGGTGCTAGTCCAGGGACTATGAAATATTTTAGTGTTAAAACACCATTTTACCCGAATTACAAATTACTTCGGAGAGTGAATATAAAATTGCGTTATTTCAAGGTTGTTCAATGATCTCCCACAAACACCATTAACATGAAAGATCTTCAAATGAAAAAAAAAAGAACTGTTAAAATATCTTCTTAATACTTTATAGTGCGTGTTAATAAATAAATTTGTAAACTTAATATAAATAAAAGAATGTAAAATAAACCTGTCATAAAAAAATATAAAAAAGTGTCCCACCAAAAAGTCTTTAGACTTAGTGGGTAACAAATTGTTTTATGTATTTTCAATTATTAAATAAACGCAGCTTTGCAGCACTGAAACTGAAATAAATGTTTCACATCAACCATGTCGGGAATCGAACCCGAGACCTCTTACATGTGAGGCAAACGTGCTGACTACTACACCACGATACCGAATAAATGGTTTTTATTTACGACTTATTAAGATCAAAAAATTACAACTGGGATGGTAAACATTTTAGAGACAAAAAAAAAATAGAATTTTTCGTATTTACAAAGCTCATGATTTATTTGTTTATTTGAGTGAACTAATTCAATAAGATGAATCTCTTTACGACAATAAAAGTTTCTGCTTTGCAAATCTTTATATTTATAATTCCTCTGTACGTGTGATGTCACCGTACTCCTACTAAACGGCTTAACCGATTTACGTGCGGTTCTTAGAGAAACATAGATCTTTGCGCTCTGCGTGTTCGTAGATATTAAAATCTTCAATCGGACATGTAAAAAAAGTTAGGAGCATAAATGTTTAATTCATCAATCAACCAGGGTTGCATTCGAGGAGAATGCATTTGCAAAATAATGGAAAGATGCGGTTTTTTGGGTACAAAAAAAGTTTGTTTTTGAATGTTTACAAACCGCATTTGTTTTTTGTGGATCTCAATCAGATTCTTTTCTTAAATTCCTTATAATTTCTACCCATTTGTTTCTTTTTATTGGATTTTCGTAAACACTAAAATAATATTAGATTCAATACATTTTTAAAAATCGTATTCCTACATAAGTACATCCCTTGGTTGGTGAGACGACCGGAGTTTGACGTTTGCAAAAAGAATGCCATATTTGAAAAAAAAAAAAAATATGTTTTGGAATTCAACTACAAGCAAGTACCTACCTAGGTACCTACTTAAATGAAATATTTGAATATTATCAATTTTAAGTTTTGGAATTTAATCACAAACAAGTAGTTAGGTACCTACTTATCAATGAAAAGTCTTTTTCCAAGCTAATCGCAGGGAAGCCAAGCCGTTCGGGCAGGACAACGTCTGACGGGTCCACTAGTATGTATATATATGTGAATGTATGTATGAATGTATATAGAATAAATGAAATAATTAGTTTGAGACCCCTGAAACATTATATATACAAGCAGTCATACTTGCTACTTAGATGGATTCATGCTCATTCGGTTGTACCTAGGAAGTAAGTACTACTGATTTTGCAACAATTACCGATGAACCAGAGATTCTGGGTTTTTGAATAATATACTTATGTTAAGGTCTATTTATAAAAAAAATTGCTGAATTTATGTGCCTAATAATGAGTGCCTATGTAAGATTTACAAACCTAAAAGGCATCTGTTTTTTAATACTTTTTTTTTATACTTCACTGTTTTACTAAGAATCTTTTTTTTACCATTTACTTTTATTGAGTTTAATCATTTTTTTTGTCTATTAACTTTAATTTTGTACAAATTGGCAACGGCCATTAGTTATAATAATAAATAAATAAATTCTTAAAATTCAACAGATGGAAGAAATACAGGAACATGGATGTTCAAAAATATTAGAGTTGTGTTGGGAATAAATTTGTTTAAATTTATACCAGAAAACATTTTTAAAAATACAAAAGTGTGAATATATTTAAAATTAAATGAAAAGAGTATATATGTAAAAAAAACACTAAGTTAGCTATATTTTAAGTAGTAAATATAAACAAGAGTCGTATGTGTACGTATAAAAAAATAGTATAAATATCATAAATTAGGACTATAAGTGTACAATAGTGATAAAAACATGAGGAATAAGTATGGATGTAAATATTGTGTTATACTGTCTTCGTCATATAAGTAACTAATTTATTTTAAAAAATAAAAATAATTATATTTGCTTTCTTATAATTTACAAAAATATTTAATTTTGTCGGCCAATTTCAACGAGTTATAAATAACTCACTATTAGAAAATGGTGATCAAGTTGGGGTAGAGTGGGATTCGAACCACGGATCTTTGAGCCGTGAGTACGAGACACTAGCCACGGGACCACAACCCAATTTATAATAATATTAAAAAACGATTTAGGCAGAATGTTACAAAGAGTGTAAAGTGACAATTTAAAGCAGCCAATGACAAGTCATCCCTGTAAATGCCGAGAATTCTATATTCTCTTCTCTTAGATGTTCTCCATTTCTGTTGCTGGCGGCCTCCGTGGTGCAGTGCTCAGGACGCTTGACTCACGCACGGAAGGTTTCCGGTTCGATTCCCGGTAAGAATACAAAAAAATAATGTAATTTTTCTCAAGCCTGGGAATTCTGTGTTGTAATTCACCACTGCAATTGGGCCTCCCGGCCTGTCAAAAAAAACGTAGTATTTCCTCTTCTTTCGTAACATATTAATCCTTATTAAAAATTTATTTATAAATTTTTGGGCTTTGTAAAAGCCAAAATATTTTTGAGAAAACTTTTAAAGATCCTCGTTTCACCTTTCAAATTTTATGATTAATGATAAAACGGATACATTGTAATAAGTTAAAAATTGTATTGATGGCTTTTATAACTCTATTCTCTTGATTGCTCGGGGGTGGCGCAACTTTGAGATTTAGCTTGAGGGAAAATCAGCTATCCATCAATCAAAATTGGCACTTTAAAAATACGGTAAATTTATCGACTTAACAAAGTCATTACTAGAACCTTTGGCGCTTTTTTATTGATTACAAAAGTATGTTTAATCCGAAGTGAAATATAATAGATTTTGAGACCCAATTACGGATGGAATTCATAATCGTTCGCTAAAAAAATTAAATATGTCATTTGACAATATCATGTTAAGAGGAACCAGGGTCTGAATTTTTTTTATAAGAATGTATTTCCGTTATTTTTCCCTGGGTCATGGCCAATGGTGTAGTCGGGCCGGAGCGCACCGGAGCGGTGCTCTGCCACTTTTTATCTGATCGGAGCGGCGCTCCGGCTCTAGTAAGGAACAAATATTACTTTTTTTTTTTTAATTTTTTTTTTTATTTAAATCTTAAAGTAGGGCACACATATCATACATATTGTTATGTGTGTTCTAATAATAACATTGCAAATATATTTAATTTACAAATTGTTTATCACATATGTCTTGACCATTATTTTAAATTTTGATATGTTTTTTTCTTCATAAATATTTTTTTCCATTTCGTAATACTTTTTAATTGCTTTAAATAATATTGAATTTTGTGACTTTGCTTTTTTCCTAAATGGAAGTCTAATTTTCTTCTTTTCTCTAGTATTGTGATCGTGTTCATGCTGGTTCCGATCAATTTTTTTCCAAAATTCTGTTTTTTTATTAGAGTTTATAATTTTATGAACAAATATCATTGTATTGTAAAATATTCTTTGTTTATATGTTAATAATTTCATTTCATTTACCATCGACTTTACCCTCGTATATCTGTTTTTTTTCAAAATGATTCTAAAGGCTTTATTTTGTAATACAGTTAGTTTATCTATGTTTTCTTTGTTTGATAAAAATAAAATGCTACTACAGTAGTTAACGTGTGGTTCAATAATTGCTTTGTAAATAGTTTTGCAGGAGTCCTTATCAATAAATCTTCTGATCCTTCCCAAAATTGATATTTTTTTTGCAATCTTATTTATTACCATCTTAGCGTTTTGGTGAAATGTAAGTTTTGAATCCAACATTACACCTAAATATTTAATTTCAGTGACTTCATTAAGCTGACTTTTCTAAAATATATCTACTTAAGTCTCTTCAAACAATTCGACCTAACAACAAACGTATTTATTGCCGATAACTGGCAAAAGTCTAAACATGTTTTGCTTATGAATCTCTAGATACTTTGTTATTGCTTAGAAAACTAAAGAAAACATTATTTCGTTTTTTGCACTAAAATGTTTTTTAAACTGCTTTTTGATTTAAAAACAATAATAATAAAAATAATTGTTAATCAACAAAAAAAAATATTTTTTTTATCTACCACATACACACTTAGGTGGTAAATTTTTCTGTATCATGTCTAGTCTGCTAACTAGAACCTGCTTTAAGGCAGAAATTTTTATGCAAAATAAACAATAATAATACAACTTACTAGTTTATTTATTGTACAGATATACAATATAAATTTTTACAATTAATTGTTTAAGAATGTTTTTGAGAAAATTTTCTGATTTTTCTCTACCTAAACTCAGGTACCAATTTTTGACAAATTTATTTAATTGAATTCGGGCCATGGTTTTGCAATCTTCGGATAACAAATGAAATATTTTAGGGCCAAGAAACCTGAAATTTCTTTGCCCGAATTCAGAGTTTGTGGTAGGCTTCTGGTGGTGTGGAAGTGTTCAAATCAAATGTTTCTAAATTTCGCGATTTTTTTCGAAAAGTTGTCTTTTTGTTTATGAGGGCATTATAACTATAAGATAAATGAGGAACTTTGTAATTAACAATGCGTGTTTTCAACATAAAACAACATTAATTAATATAAATCAATTATTTCCTACTTCTTTAAAAGTGTAGAGTGGTCCTACTGTGGCTTTAAACCCTTATTTAGAGCAACCACGGAAAAATAATAAAAACATGATGTTGGCGAACCTCCACCGTAAAATGAGCCTACGTTTCCTTTTCAAAAATAGCGTTTTTCGTATCCGTTGCAATTTATTTTTTCGTGTATCTTGGTAGGAGCGACGTTGTTGCTTAAGTTGTGGGATTTAATAATAGCAATATATGTATAGAGCTGTCCTTGCGAGCTGCTTGTGACAGAAGCGGCTATGTGACAGACATTGTGATAGCGTTTCTCACAATAGGAGCCGTGGCACAATAACGAGTCACGGTTGTGACAGAAGCGTAGTGAGCGTAAATAAATTCAATTTTTTTGGTAAGACTTAAGATATTTATTTTATAATGCGTATTTGACATTTATTGCAACAGAGAGAGAAATACACTAAAAAAAAATGTCTTCCTGGAAACCGGAAATCTATCACAAAACATGTCAACGGTATCATTGTTTGGTTAATAGACAAGAACTTTTAACGTCGTTCAAAGTAATTATTTTTTATCAAATCTATTTTTAACATAACAACACAAATAAAAAACATTTAAGAGAAGTAAATGTAGAAGTCTAGGCATCCACAAGGTTTATGACTGTCAATAACTGCTTTAAGTGGTCACTTTGCGCACTGAGCAACATTCACCATTTTGCATATATTTAAGCATGTATATTTCTTCTTTTCTTCTTCCATCTGTTGATATATGTAAAGTTAAAGAGCTGAAACCCTTGTTAGTGCGGGTGAGATAAATCTGATTAATTTACCCACACTTTTATCCTTCAATCAATCAGGGGTCTTTAGGCCACTTTAGATAGCTTACATAGATACTCCGCATGCATGGGTTTAAAAATAAATATTGCAAAAACATGTAACACTTCATGCCTTGATGCCCAAAATCCCCTGACTCTGTCAAGCCATATCATCGAAAAGGTAGAGAGTTTCAAAAGTTCAACTGGGAGTGCGGTTAGGAGTAGCAGGCGCCACATTCAACAGCATAAAAGATGCATGGATATTGGATATTTACTCAGCAAAAACCAAATGCCCTCTATATAATGCCTGTATAACACCTATTCTCCTCTACGGATGCGAATCGTGGCACCTCACTTGGGCTCAAAACAGCAAAATTCTGAAGTAATACGAGAACGGACACAGCAAATTCCGGTAACAACTGTCATCAAGCGGAGGCGGTACGGTTGGCATGGCCATGTACTGCGGATACTTTACAAGGCATCAGGTTTTCGACGTCCTGGACGTGCACTGCTGACTGTTTGTCGGCAATTTATGTCAAAATTTCGGGATGAAAATGGGAGGACGCAAAATAATTGGCAGCTGATAAAGACGCATGGAAGCTCTTTGTGGATACCATATGCTTCAACCAGGGAGCGGACATAGAATAATGATGATGACATACACTAGGCAATGCAGGAAAACACTTTTTAACTTTATACTTCTTGAACCAGGCCATGAAAGGTTATAAGCCGTGTAAATGTCTAGACTCCTATATTCTCTTCTCTCAAATATTCTTCATCTCTTTTGTAATATGTTTACATACTTAAAACTAATATAAACAAATATGTCAATAGAATAATAATTTTGTCAAGGGTTGTTTGAGTCGTCAAATTAGTTATCATTTATAGCAATTAAAAGTTGGTTAACATGCTTAAAAATTCGGCCCTTTACGCCCTTAATCGGCCTTCTAGGCCTCTGTTAATGAGAAAATTCAGTATTTAAACAAATATATATTTGTTAATATACTATCAAACTCAGCAAAAAAATTGGATCTTGGCGTCATAGAGTTAGGGATACGTTATTATTTTTTTTTGTAATTTTATCTTTATGTGAATAAGTAAACAAAAAAAAATAATATTTAATTATAATATATAATTCATCATTTTTAATTTTTATTGTAATTTTTAAATTACTGCACCCGTGACGTCACAAGTTGAAGTCGGTGAGTTTTCCCGGGAGAACCCTATACCTTTTAAAACACACTAAACGTTGAAAAACATGACTGTCCGAAAACAGAAATCTATCACAACACATAACAACGCTATAATTGATAAATTATTATTTACATGTACCTGTGACGTTTTAAAGTGGCTCATTTTTGTTAAAACCATTTTTTTTATTTTTGAAACATATTTTCAAGTAACTTCAATCTACAGTGGGCAGTAATCATGGATTTTTTTAATTAGATAATAAATTTGTATAAAAACATAATGTACTAGTCTCGACATTTGTATCCAATCATATGGTATAGTTTTATCCTACATTCGCTTGAGTGATTCAGCCTACTTTCAGCCTTGTTTTTCCAATTTTCATTTCTTTCATCAGCAAATCACTCCTCTTTTATATATCGTGGACTATTGTAAGAAAAAGTTGGGTATTTTTACCCGGGAAGAATATTGGATTTAACATACTGGACTTATAAATATTAAAAAAAAAATAATGTTTAAATATTTATAATAGCGCTAATAATTAATAATTCCATTTGTAAAATTCACTACTTCGAAAACGGCAATTTTGTAAGTTGGTAATAAATTTAGCCACATAAGTCCATGGCTGATGCATTTTAATGTTTGTAATGCCATAGAGAGAAATAAACAGACGCGTAAACGACAAAATATTGTTGTCCATACTCCTTTCACTCCCACCTTATCTTCCGCATTCCAGGCATTGACAGATGATACTAAAAACATTATTATTTTATGTATTTTTATTTCATACCTAAATTTATTTATTTTTATCATGACGGACTTCACAGTAAGCAGTAAGCATTGCTTTAAGCTTAATATATTTGAATACTTTTAATCAGCCTACACACTTTTTTTGCACTACAATACGCCAGAAGGCCCAATGAGGAGGTTCAGTGTCTTTTTTTTGTGTTTTTATTTGTTAACAGTCTATTAAACTAAGCCAAAAACAATTTATTTATTTTTTACATATCGTATTTTTAGCGCTTTGATTTTTTTAGGTTTTGTATTTTTGAAATAACTCCGCGTGTGACGTCAGAGGTTGTTCTTTGTTAGTTCTTCCCATTGGTTCGTTTACGGTTAGCTAACCGGATACCCTTCACAGCTGTCACATCAATGGTTGGTTCATATGAACCAGTGACGTCAATAAGGTAGTGCGTTTTTATTAAAATATTTTTTATTATTTTTTTCGTACTTTTTAAAGAAACTTTGAAGTACAATTTAATGCTTTAATTTTTACAGCGCGCAAGTAAACATTTTTTGTATAGAATTTCCCGTAGGGCTAAAGTTCCCCATTACAGTGGTGAATTATATCACAGAACACCCATTTGATAAGTGACAGGACTTAAGCGCCGTAAACGTAAACAAACGATAAATTATAGATATTTTGTAAAAACAATCGATGACGTCACACGCTTGACGTCATATTTGACGTATCGAATTGTTTGTTTATTGCTTTATTTATTTAAAAATGGATAGAATTTAAAAATTTATATCTCCCTTATTTCTAAACGGATTTTCATAAGATTAGTACCGATTGTCATGAGAATTGCCCATTGTAGGCCCTCTGGAAGGTCAATGAGGTTTGGTACGTTTGTTTTCTTGTTAACGTATCTTGCTACGTGCATTATATTTGCCTAATATTTATTTATATAGTTCCTCTGTTCGTGTGATGTCACTGAACTCCTTCTAAACGGCTTAACCGATTTATGTGCGGTTTTCAGAAAAATATAGATATTTGCTCTGTGCGTGTTCGTAGATATTAAAAACTTCAATCTAATTTGTAAAAAAGAAGTCAAGAGCATAAATGTTTTATTCATCGATCTACCAGGGGCATTCGGGGAGAATGCGTTGACAAAAAAATGGAAAAATGTTGTTTTTTTGTGCATAGAAAAAGTTTGTTTTTGAATGTTTACAAACAGCATTTGTTTTTGTGGATTTAAATAAGATTTTTCCCTTAAATTCTTCATAATTTTCATCCATTTATTTCTTTTTACTAGATTTTGTGTAATACTAAAATAATTATTTATTTATTTATTTGACGGACTTATGCAGTCCATTCTAACGATGGTAAATACAATTTCTTATAATAAATACAGGCACAAATAAAATAAAACAAAACTTAATAAAATTAAAGCTAGAACAAAAAAAATAAAAATAACTACCTCAAGACAAGGTCCGGTCTATCTTAGTGAATTTTTAAAACTGTTGAGACTTACACCTAAAAAGTCCAGCTCTTGTTTTGAGTTTACAATACGACACAATCGGGACATTGGTGCATGCAAGCCATAGTTAAGCCACATTAAATTCAATACATTAAAAAAATCGTATTCCCACATAAATACACCCCTATGTTGATGAGAAGACCGGAGTTTGATGTTTGCAAAAAGAATGCCATTTTAAAAAAAATATTTATTTTATGTTTTGGAATTCAACCATAAACAAGTACCTACTTAAATTTAATATTTAAATATTAACAATTTTTAGTTTTGGAATTTGATCACAAACAAGTACCTACGTACCAAATTATCAATAAAAAATATTTTTCCAAGGCAAGCCAATGTTTGGGCAGGACAGGAAAACGTCTGTCGGGTCAGCTAGTATAAAATAAAATCACTTATGGCAAAGTACTAAGAGGAAAATTAAAGAAATATTAAAATTAACACTTTAAACCCACCTAGCTCAGCCCACGTGCAAGGCACAACTAAAACAAAGAAAGTTATCGATACGTCAGTCTTTTTATTCCAGCCACTGAATAGGAGGGGTTGCAACGTTGTCAATTCTATACGAAATGAGCGTTTAAAATGTACAGAGTGTCTCACACCCAAGTTCATTGACGCTGGGTTAAAAGTATTTTTATAACAATTTAACAATTTAACAAGTTTTTTGGAGCAACTAGCCCGTAAACGTACCCTTAATTAACTTATTATGCTCTTTTTGAAATAAGTACTTAATTATGCGCATTTGACTAGCAACTGTTTGAGGTTGAAATATTCAGACCACGTAATGGGTTAAGAAGTAAAGATTAAAGACGTTTTTTGTTGACCATTAAGAAAGTTTTATGGCCGTGTTAAATGCAAAGAATTTTTGAACTAATGAGAATCCATGTCTAGAGAGTGATCTATCGCTTCGTAATTAACTGTTACAAGTTTGATATGTGTTTAGATGATGGCTAGTTTATCATTTCTGATTTCAAAGTCAAAAGAACATTATATTATATCTTCAAGTTGATACGTAACATCTTATCCCTAATTTAACTCAAACAATTTTATTTTATTTTATGTAACTCAATTATAACTTATGGCATAATAGAATGGGGAGGCACTAATAAATCAATATTAAAACCTCTCGAATCTGCTCAAAAATCAATGGTTAAAATAATTTTTAAAAAGCCTTTTACGTACCCCAGCGTCAAGTTATTTGAGGAATTTGAGATCTTAAGGTATAAGGCAATTATATATTTTTAGAATAATAATATTTGTGAAATAAAATTATTCTACCAAATCCCAAAAGGAACACTCCCACACTACCAGAAGTCAAACTAGAGGATGGGTCATGGGGTCTATCGCAAACTCTGAATTTGGGAACAGAATTTTACGTTTCTGGACCCCAAAATATTTGATATGTTACCCAAACATCATAAAACCATGACCCGGATTCAATTTTTAAAAAATGTAAAAAATTGGTTACTGGGTTTAGGTCGAGAAAAATTGAAAAATTGACTCAAAATGCATTATTAAATAATAAATGGTATAAATTAATATTGAATAACTGTATAGTAAATGAACTAGTCGGTAGTCATGATATTGTTTATTTTTGCATAAAAATGTCTGCCTTAAAACAGGTTGTACCTTGTTAGGCAAACTAGACATGATCCAGAGAAGTCTATTACCTGTAGTACATAAATTAATTGTTATTTTGCTAATAAACTGTGTGTGAAAAAAAACACAATTTTAGATAAGTGTCCAATATTATAGCTACACTCATTTGAAAATCTGGAATAATAAATTTGAGTAGAGATAAGTCTGTCACGTAGTGTAGTGGTAAGAGTGTTATCTACCATCTCTTATGTCCCGGGATTGCTTCTCTGCAAAGAAGTCATGAAGTTTTCATTGAATGCGTGTTCTTTACTGCAAAATTTAACAGTCTTTGAACATGCGCCTGTCACGTAAGGGTAATTTTCAGGATGTTTACCTAAATGTACATAGTGGAAATCACTTTTCCGGAATTATAACTCTAATGTTTTTTTAAATTTAAGGGGGTATTTTTTTTTAATAAAGAATTTGTATATTTTTTGCCTTGCTTATTATGTACAAGGCTTACATTAACTGCAAAATATATGTTTCTTCTAATTTTTTGACTGAATTTTTTTAATTTTGTGAGGATTTGGTGGTGGAAACTCATACAAGAGAAGCCGGACTATTAAAAAGAATAAGAAAATCTTCTATTCCAATTTAAGAGCGTTCGGCATAATGTGTCCTATTTTTATTTATTTCAACAATTGCCTTAAGGTTTAACAATCACCAAGGGGTACAAACGACACAGTATACATTAAAAAATTGAATTCATATTAGGTATGATGAACCGACTTCGAAAAGCATTTACCTAGATCCAGAAAACATACGTATGGAAATAAGTTCGAACAAATATTTGATATTTTCAATACAAACTCTGTTAATGCATTAAAATGTAATCTCACTCGTTATTTTTTAGAAAAAGAATGAATTTATTTAAAAACATATTATTCAATTTAACTTTGTTTTTTTTGAATACGTATTTTTGTTTATTTCTTTATATATATAAATTTTACATTTGTAGATTTTTGCCAAATTCCAACTTCTTCCAACCATCTGATAAAATAAAGGTATTATTTAGATTATTTAAGTTTTCATAATTCTCCAAAAAACTTATTATTTATAAAGTATTATTGTAGCAATATTATATTATCGTTTTCATTATTACCTAGCTTAATACTACCCACTTTAAGCGTATATTAAATTATTCTCAACTTTACTTTGTCATATTTTTATTAAGAACATTTGCTGTTTTTTTATTAATATTTTAATTTCTCTAAGTTGTTTAGTTTTAATTATTCAACTTTATTTCATATTATTAATTAAATACTGAACTTTTCACTGCTGTATTTTTTTCCGTACAACTTTTTATTGTAAAAGGTTCTTTGAACCGTTAGTGTATAAATAAAAATGTGTAAATACGAATTAGATCATGCGTTGTCTATGTAAAATTTTCAAATCTAAACGGCAAGATGTGGCTGTCTCCGCTGAGTTAACTGTCAAACATAACTCCACACTCTTTCTGTGATTAAAAAAAGCCACCTTAAAACAATTCAAAATTTAAATTAATCGCAAAAAAAGGAAAAAAAGAACTCTCAAATACGGTTGTTGTTACTTCCAATGAATATATAAAAGTATTAGTACCGTGAGGTACGGTTACTCACAATAGCTAACGATGAACTTACCACAAAACTCTAAGATACAGGTTCGAGGTTTGCCACACTTTCAATTGTAATCGCCACCCAGAAACGAAATCCTTACCTGAAAACAAAAAAAAAATACATTAAATTTTTAAAAAAAACATTTCGTTATCCAAGTGACTTGCTCTTCAAAGAATGCAGAGTACTTAATATTATTAACAATATATATTGAGAAAGGTAGTGCTTACACATTTAAATAGAGACAAATACCCAAGCGTCAAGCACAACCATTACACGAGTTACTCCAACCAGAATCTGATAGTAATTGAAGGGGTCAACACTATTCTGGCATTGAGACAACACTATTGCGTTGGCAAGAAGGTCCATAACTTTTTGCCAGAATCGTGGAAAAGCGGGAGCGTGGTCAAGTTGCGGAAGGTGTTGACCTCGCTGTTACATGACATTGGTCGTAGGGAGTAGGGAGAAGATTGATGCATTTCACGGATTGCAGATGCTTACTTGGTGTTGAAAATAAAATATTAAAATAAAGAATAATTTAAAAAAATAAATATACAATCATGAAGTTTCGCATAATATTAAATGAATTGTCTATGTTTAATTAATGTATGCGCATGGGTGTATGTACATGTGTGTGTATATACATATGTGTGTATCTATGTATATATATATGTGTATATTTATATATGTGTATATATGGGTATGTTTGTATGTATATGTGTGTATGTGTGTGTGTATGCATATTTATCAAAATGTGTATAAGTTTAAGTTTATATTTTATTAGTCTGTGCTTTCTATTAACTTGTAAACTCATGTATTAAAATGTTATTGCTTAGCTTGAAACAGGGTATGTACCCTTGTTAGCTGGGAAAAGTGGATATTAAATTGTGTTTATTTATTCATAATAAATAATTTAAAAAAAATATATATTACCTTCGTACTACGAAACGCGTGTTTTTCAATAAAAACAGATAAAAATAAATATCGTCGTGTTGTCTTGGAAATCGGCATAGTGTTTTACACAAAAATGTTTAGGAGAAACAAAAAATATCGCAGAATTGAATATTAAAATTAGTTTTAAAAGAACGGTTAAATATATGTACTATGTGCCAATGATTTTCTCAGTAAATACGCTTGTACAGTGTTATATTTATTGAAACATGTTTTTGCATATCCGATTTAATTACATACCTACAATTGTTATTTAAATTACATATATTTCTTGAATGATACAAATTTCTTGATCATTTTAAAAATAACCTTGTGACGCATGAATTTTCTAAGTAATACCGGCTATCATCGACATATTTGAGAAATGAATCGTAACATTACGATTTAAATTCATTAAAGTACAAGATATCAGTATTTTTCTTTATTTTATTTTATTTATTTTATTTTATTTTATTCAGAAAAAATGCAGTCATACAAAATCAGTATTAAAAACAACATTTTTTTAAACATAAAAATACTAGTTTAGTTTTCATAAATTAAAAAGATATAAACATTAAATGTGACAAAAAAAAAAAAAATAAATAAGAATTTTAAGTGAGAAAAGAATAGATGTTGACATTTGCGTTTTCCATGGAGGTAATAAATTAAAATAAATAAAAATACCAAATGTACACTCCGAGCCATCCACGCACACACATGAACGCACATATAAAACATACACAAACATATGCATTACATGCGGCACATATACATAGCATAAACCACTCAAGATGCACATTCAGCAACTATCCCAAATAATCGACCCCATGAAGAAATTTTCTGTACAAATGCAACGTGCAGTTAAAAATGTCTACATCAATACCGAGTCCGTTATAATTTCTACAGGTACGTCTAATGAACGAATTCGAGGTAAAATTGTTTTTACAAGTTGGTACATAAAAAAGGAAATTTAATCTAGTATAGCGAAGAGGACAACGGAAACCAATATTTTGTAAAAGATACGGCGAATCAACTATATTATTGAGAATTTTGAAAAGATAAATTAAATCATATGTAAGGCGTCTTTTTTGTAGTGATTCTATATTAAAATTGATCAAAGATGCGCCGTAATCATTTTCAATGTAGCCAAAACGATATTCCAGGCTCCTTATAAATTTCTTTTAAATGTTTTCAATTTGATTAATATATACATAATATTGAGGGGACCATACTAATGAAGCGAATTCGAGTTGACTTATGAAATATTCGTTCACGTAACTGGATATAATTAGAAAAATAGTGTCAACGTCATCATAAAAAAGCAGGTGATCACGCCATCTACCTGAAAATCGGTGGACACCAATTAACGGGAAAAGTTTGCGAGTTTTTTTAGTAAAAATGATATTATCATTATTATGAATAACTTATATAGCGCCAGTTTCGAAATGTAATACCTCAAGGGCGCTTTACAAAGTGATTATATAAACATATACAGAGTGTTCCTTAAACCCTGTCACATCCGAAACCACGATGATCAGTATGGGCAAGAAGACAAATAAGCATATTTAAAAAAAAAAGCTTTAGAACAAAGAAAAATTGTAAATTATATTAAAATAATATATAAATAATAACAAACGGTTGCTTACTTCTGCAGGGGAGAAGCGAAGGGGGCGCGGCCACGCGATTAACGGTGTGTCAGACTTCCCCCTCCCTACTCTTCATTTATCCACTGCAGAAGTTAGCAACCATTTGTTTTTTTATTTTTTTTTATTTATTTTTATTCTATTCATTCCAAAAATTTATTTTAATGTGCCAATATGTCTTCTTGCTTATACTGATCATCGTAGTTTCGGATTAGGATTTATTTAAATGATTTAGAGAGCAAGCGGGTTTTAAGTTTCTTCCGAAACATCACTTTACTCTCACAGTTTCGGACCTCTGCTGGGAGAGCATTCAATGCCGTAGGGCCTGCGACCGCAAATGCGCGTTCGCCGAATTTAGTGCGCTGTTTGCGTAGACGTACAATAACTTTTCCTTCTGACCTAGATGTAGCTTATCAACGCGTAAGACGTCTGTCAGCTAGTTCACCTGGAATGCAGAGTTTCCTTAGATATTCTGGAGCAGAGTTGTGCAGTGACTTATACATTAGCCAAGAGAGTTTGGATTCCACCCTCTGTGGAAAAAAAGAAGTAGTGGAGTGATATGACTGAACTTAGAGATTCCGAAAATAAGTCTCTCTGCGGCATTCAATACAGACTGTAAGGCGAGTCATTTTATTCATTGGTAGACCTGCGTAGATACCATTTCAATAATCGACTCTAGACACTACAAATGCATGTATTAGTTGACGGGCGGCATCAACTGGCAATTTTTTGCGTATGCATTTAATCTGTCTCAGCTAGTAAAAGCATTAACTTATCGTTTTACTAATTTGAGCGTCAAGAGAAAGATCAGAATTAAGGAAGACTCCCAGTAGTTTAACGGTGGGTAAAACGATACCTTTTACTGCATGCATCGAATTAGTTCTTCGAATTATTTGAATATTTTCGAGGTCAGGAACGTCTAGGGTTACCATTCTAGAATAGAGGGATGCTGATTTTTTAGAAAAATGCCTCTTTGGTAAAAAGCAGTAAAAAAATAGATTGAAGAAATTAATAAACCAAGTATGTGTGAAAGAAAATGATAACTTCTTCGATTCCAACATATTTTTTAGATGGCGAATTTTTTTAAAAATATTTTTTTTTAAATCTCCAAAAAATTTTCAAATTTTTTTTCTGAGAGAGCTCTATCAACCTCTATTATAGCATAGGTAATTTTTTCGTTCGAGTAACGAGAAAACCATTTCAATATCCATTCGCCGCTCCAATTTATTTCCTCCTTTTTCACAGTAGGAGCTGGTCTATTGGGGAATAATCTACCAACTAATATCAGAAAGGCACTTTCTTTATCCACTTTCAAATCACGTATAAAATGTCACTTCTTGAATATGTGATAATAATCTAGTTTCTCCTTCCTCTTTCCTTCCCTCTTTACCACCTCCTCTTTTCATAGCATAGTGTAGATATTTAGTCAATTAAAAAAATTAAAAAATGTTAATAAATGTTAAGGTACTCGTATATAAATCATTGTTTTGTTTTATACGGAAAATATTAAAATCTAATATACCTACCAACAATATGTTTATGCACTTTTTCTTTTCTCAAATTGAACGATTTGGGTAGGTAGGAAGAAATTGCCTTAAGGCAATATGTCCGCTTTTATGCATATGTCTGTAAACCGTTTGTGTATGTAAAATCTTAAAATGGATAAATAACAAATTTTCATGTTTAACCAATATCGTATTTACTGACTATCAGTTTGAGCGTAAAACAGTTTTACATCGTCAACAGTGATATTTCCAGTATTGAAAAACATTATACAGATGAAGCGAAGAGTAAATTATAAAACTCGTTTAAGGGTTTAAAAAACTGCAACAATTTAATCAAGCGTTGTGAGGGGATCGTTAGTAGGTACTAAGTATAATAATTAAAACACTGAGGGTTAGAAAGGGAAGTAGTATTGCCTTCCTAATATTTATTTCGTTTATACGGTTTGGCGACCTCCGTGGTGTAGTGGTCAAGACGCTTTCACAAACGGAAGGTTCCGGGTTCAATTCCCGGTGAGAACACAAAAATTAAATGTGATTTTTCTCAAGCCTGGGTGTTCTGTTATGTAATTCACCACTGTAATTGGGCCTTCTGGCCTGTTGTGCAAAAATAAAATAAAAAATACCTTGGGCTCTTTTAAAAATATACAAAATTTACCGAGCATTCTACACATTTTTTCAAAAACGAGAGTTTTTAAAATATCGGTTACCATATTGAGAATTATTTAAATCATCTAAGGAAATACGTCAGTTTAAACCTTCCTTTAAAAAGAGATAAACCAACTTTACATTCTGAAAATGCCGTCTTTGGCGAGAACGCTCGTTGGTCAAAATTCGACTAAACTGAGAATTTTTATTGATAATTTTATCTAAATCATTAACTATGGAGTTTCATCAAGAAATATCTTCAAAAACACCAATAAGTCATAATCCTGCCTATGTTTAAACATCCGTAATTCCTCCACTCTTCTATTTGTAAAATTTTGTGAAGTATGAATAGTGAAACACAGCGTGTAAAGTAGCCACTTAAACCAGTCAATGAAAGGTCATAAGCCCTGTAAATGCCAAGACTTCCATATTCCTTTATAAAAAGTATTTTTCCTATCTGTTGCAACAAATTTAGATCGTAATAACTCCCCAGGGAGAAAATTCAGCCTGCCTACAAACATTTAAAAATACTCAAAACATTTACCTTTTATCTTTTTCTTTCTTTCATCTTCAAGAACTTCCTTAATGTTTTTTTCAGGTTTAATCAAAAGATTCGATCAAAATAAATGGTCAGGTGTGTTAAAATATCCAGATTTATAAATAGCCAGCTTTTTCTAGATACGTAAGTTTGCGTTGGTAATTTTAAACTATTTACAATAAATTGCAAATATACCTCCGCGAAATGTTTGAATTTATGTAAGTCAGGCTGACCATACAACTTAAAATACGCATTTTGAAGAAAACAGCAAGATCTTATATAGAATGATGCCTCATTCAAACCTTCTGAATTGAAATTTTTTTACAATACGTATTTTTAAATAAATTAATTTATGAAATGAAAACACTTGCATATTTATCCACTTTAACTTATTTAAGAGAATTAGATTTCTAGAGGCATTAACCTTCCCATAAGCATATTAACCGTAAGATTTTTCTAGTGACAAATGACATTTATTTATTTATTTTCAAAATCACTCGCAAACGAGTGGAGGCGTATAAAAAAAATAAAAAAAATAACATTTATGTGATCAACACTTTTTTGAATACGGTGATTATTATTGTTTTTTTTGTGAAAACGGAACGGCCTAACTGATTGAAGCTGAACATCGAATTGATTTTACTTCACCTGACAACACTTTGTTTTTAAATTGTGGACTGGCTGCTTTCTGTATAACTACGGTCAGTTGTTTTGTTGTCATATTTTTTATTTCACTTTCATTTTTTAACGAAAATATATTTTGCGTCCTTATGATTTGTCAAAATATTTGATTTTGAGGGCCATTTTCAACCAAATTATATTAGAATATGGGAATCAAGTTGCGGTAGAATGGGATTCAAACCACAAACCTTTGATCCGTAGGTCCGATTTCAATTTAATTTTTGTGTATGCCATTCCTATCTAAGATGATTTTCATTACATTATTTTAGAAAAAAGGAAGTTTGTATTTTTGTTTTTCAATAGGAAAATATAAAATACTGCTATGGTAATCTTCTTCCAAGTCAGTTCCTTAATGTTTAGGATCGTGATCACCATGAACACTTCTGATTAGTCTGTTCCGCTCCAGTCTGTACTCAGCCCGACAAACTGACTTTACAAATTTTAGCCCCGTAGCCACCTTTATTTGGTCAGTCCATCTATATGGGATTCTACCCCGGCTTCTCCTACCTTCAACTCGGCCAGACGTTAATGCCTTTTCTAAATTGTCATTTAAGTCAAATATAATATAACGCCACAAAATACTTCGCAGTTATTTATTATTGTATTTATAGTAAAAGTAAACAAACTATGGCCTAAATTCTCCAATGACCCGCCTTTGTCGTATTGTCAACTCAAGACAGGATCTGGACTTTTTTGGTTTAAGTTTACAACGATTTAAACGAGCACTAAATAAATAGTCCAGATCTGTCTCGATGTCCCTTATGTTTGTCAATGCTTCTTTCTTTTTTTAAAAAATGTTTTAAACTATTCTTTTATTGTAATATTTCAACCTTATAAATTGTATACATGGACAATGTCCGTTAATAAATAAATAAATAAATAAATAAAATTGGTTGATTTGAAATAACAATTTATTACTAGGTACGTAAAATTATTGTTATTATTTCTAATCATATGTATATAGTTGTAAGTATCTCTTTAATTTCTTAAAGGCAGTGTATATTATTATGTACCAATTGAGGTATTTTATTACGAAAATGGCGCTATATAAGTTATCCATAGTAATAATAATACATATATATATATAAATTGCTTCCCTATCAAAAACCCCACCGCACGCTCTACTGAAGATGGCATTTACTCTTATATTCTACAAAAAAAATATCTAGGTAAATACTTAATACTTTCACAAATTCCCATTTAAATAAATTATTTATACTGTATAAAATACGCCGTTTTGTACATTAAGCGGCAACTTTGTTCGCGTAAAAAACATCGTTCAAACGAACACCCTGTTGCACGAACGCGTAACGTAATGTTATTTCGTACGTATGTATGTATTTACATTTTCCACATACTCGTATAAGGCAAAAAGACGAATTCGCTCCGTCACGCGATGTGCCGTAGGAACACTTTGCACTTTGAATTAGCATAATTTGCATAAATGGAAGCGTTATTAACAAAATCACTCTTTATTAGAGCTATTGTACAATTTCTGCAAATATTATTGTGTGCTATATTTTAAGGAAGTTACAAATGTGTTGTTTACTGTAACACTCCAAGTTTTTAAAAATATGAATTTATTGACTAAAAGACATTGACTAATACATTTCCTTTAGTATAATGGTAAATGAACTCAAAGTTTTAATATATTATAATCTTCTATCTATCTATCTTCTATATTTATAAAAATGAATCGTCGTGTTGTGTCTCGCAAAAACTCTAAAATGGCTTGACAGATTTACGTGCAGTTTTTGGATTTTTTTTTACTAATTTACGTTCTTAAGGTTTACAAATAATAATATCTTTAATATACTGAGTAGAAAAAAAGTAAGAAGCATACATGCATATAATTAAGAATATTCCAGAAACCGCATACAAGCATCAAACAGAAGGCGACTCAACTACTCATAAATGATTAGTTTTACGTTTGGACCGTTTCTTTTTAAACGTCGCTTAGTACGCAACTCCTTATTTGAATTCAACTGTGCCGTGTTGTGTCTATTGAAATTGTAGAAATACAGCTAGAATCTTAAAGAAACAAGAAAATATCACATATTTCATGTGTAATTAGCAAATGAATGTGTAAGTAGCAAAGACATTACTTAAAAATTGAATTATTTTTCCATCTGTCAGATTGTCAAAGAAATCAAAATGTACATTTCGTAAATATTGCAAGGGTAGTATTTTTTACCCTACTTCGCTCATCTAATGAGAGAACTAATGAAAATTGGACATTGGATTTAACAATTCTGTAGTGGAAATTTGACCGACATTAACTTTAAAACATCAAATATTATTTAACATGATATAAAAATATCCGTTTAATGTAAAATAAAATTTGTTTTATATTTTAAGTTCAAAGTTCATTAATTCAATTACTTTTATTAAATGACCCTTTACTTATCTACTCTGTTGTGTCAATCAATATTTTCGAGTGCACAATTAACTTTTAGTGAAATTAACAGATTACTTTTTTTACCTTACATTTATGTTATGATTATATTTTTTGCCATCCTGCAACATTACGCGGCCACATCACGTATGCGCGCGGTGAAAGTGGGACATTTTGGGGGAATTTTCGGACATAGTCCGATGTATTCCAATATAATTTTAGGCTCCTTCTGGACTATTCTTATTTCTATGCATATATGTGTATTAATCGATTTTCCAGGGTTGTATTCGTCTAAAATGCATATGTTGAAAAATTCGGAGAATGTTGTTTTTTTGTTTATCAAAAAAAATTGTATTTTAACGTTTACAATCAACAGTTATTTTTAATGGATATTAATTGAATAATTTCCGTACAATTTCTTAATTTCTACATATTAAGTTATATTTAATGGATTTTTAGTAATGCTTTAATAATTCAAACTGACTTTTGAAGTATTTTCAAAAAACGGATTCTTACACAATTTGCATCATTGTAGATAAGTAGAACAAAGTTTGACATTTGCGGAAATAATACTTTATTTGAAAATCTATTATTTTACGTTTTGGAATTTAACCATTAAAAAGTACCTAGGTACCTACTTAAATTCAATATTTTAATATGAATAATTTTTAGTATTGGAATTCAATCATACACAAGTATCTAGGTACCTACTTATCAATGAAAAGTCTTTTTCCTTTTATCCGGGGAGTTTTTGCACTACTACACAATCAGACATTTTTGATTTCTGCACGATTTTGATTTGACCACGACGAGGCCTCGCCTAGCCAATCACATAAAGAGGTAAAACTTACCCATATTACGAATATACAAATAGCTCAAATAAAATCATAATAAATAACGTGTGTCCTTATTTACGAAATAATGTTTGCTGAACCAACTTATAGCAGGCAAGTCAAAGTTCGGGAATACAAATAATTTTTAGTTTTGGAATCCAACCATAAACAAGTACCAAGGTACCTTATTATCAATGAAAAGTCTTTTTCCTTTCATCTGAATAGTTTTTGCATGCTTTCACGAAATAATCTTCACGATCTCGGGGTATTTTTTGATGAAAAATTGTCTTTTGTATATCATGTCAATGAAATTTCAAGCAAGGCATTAAAAATGTTGGGCTTTATTTTGAGAAATACAAAAAATTTCAAGTCCATCCGATCATTGAAAATATTATACTGTTCTCTTGTAAGAAGTAATTTAGATTTAAATTCATCAATATGGTCACCCTGCTATAATGTTCATGTTTATAATATAGAAAACATTCAACATAAATTTCTACAATATATAAACTACAAACTAAACATTCCAATATAAAATGTGAATTATGACTATTTATTAACACTGCTAAACCTAACAACACTTTCTGAAAGAAGAACTATTAATGATCTCATTGTACGGTATAAAATTGTAAACTCTCTTTTTGACGCATCAAAAATACTTGAATTGATTAATTTTAGAGTACCTGCGGTCAACACTAGGAGTACTTTATTGTTTCATTGCTCCAGTACTTCTTCCAACCATCAAAATAATTCTTTGATACCGAGACTGCATAGGTTAGGTAACACTTATAGAACGGCTGCAGACATTCTGTCCAATTCTTTACCATCTTATAAGTCCACAATATCAAGTTTATTTGTAGCTGCTCGTCAAACTATTATTGACAATTTAATTTCATAAATTTAAAAAAAATACTTACTTGTTTATTTTTATTACGTTATACTTGTTTTTTATTTTTTACTATTATATCAAATTGCATTGTAGTATTGGCAAATACGCATTTCATAGAAACATATTTTTATTTCTTATTTTTTCGTGATAATATATGCTTGCGTGTTTATTAATTTAACTTTAAAATGTCTTTCTTGCTTACCGCAACACTTTATTTATTGTTTTTTTTACAGAATTTATGTCATAAATTTATATCTTTGCATTTTTTGTTTATATGCTTACTGTTTTTTCTTGCATACCTTTGTTATTATTGTTTTTACTTTGTAAAACTTTTTATCATATCCTTGTCAACTAATTTCACAATTTTTTTCTGTATATTCTGTTTATTATTTAGTATGTTAGCATGCATTTCATTTTTATTTTTTGTAAATGCCTTTTGGGCGTTAATGAACAAAATAAATAAATAATCGGGCATTTTTCATTTACTTTGGTTTCAAATTAAATGTCAAGCTCACGTCAAAACACCGTTGGCGGTTAAAGAATGACTAAATTCGCGTTAGGCTTGAGTTGAGTGTAATAATTTTAAAAAGCTCAGAGTAAAACGCAGTCTGATTTTTTTTATTGACACGTATTTCCGTATTTTCTTTTTTCCCGGATTATGGCACTAGAGTAGTGATTTTTACACGTTTTTGATTTGATCACAACGAGGCCTCTTAGACAATCACGTGTGGAGATAAAACATAAAACAAACCCTTATTACGTATACATAAATAGCTCAAAAAAGTCCAAAATAAATTACGTGTGTTAAACAGGAAAAAAATGTTTGTTCAACCAGCTAATAGCATGCAAGCTAACGTTCGGGCAGGACAACGTCTGTCGGGTCCGGTAGTCTCCTAATAATTGTCACTAGATGGTGTATTTAATTTTTACAAAAACTTAAATAATTCAGTAAAACAGTTTATTGTCCGTCCATTATATGTTAGTGAATAGGCATTAATATGGTAATGTAGAGATATATTATAGATGCACCAATTCCCTTTTATACGTTCGTCCTCTCCTGGAGTATGCCTACCAAATCTGGAGTCTTTATTTAAAAAAATTGATTTGTTTGAGAAAGGAAAGAGAAGAGCAAATGAAATGGTAGTTTCTCTAAGAAATATATCAAATGAAGACCGCTTAAGGGAGCTTAAGTTAAGTTTATTGGAAGAGCGGAGGCAGCGTGGTGATTTGATTGAGACGTTCAAAATCTTAACTGAGCAATATAATATACCCAAATTGAAATCAATGTTCACTATGAATGGAGGTTTTCCTCCATCTTAGAGGTCATTTATTGAAATTAAACACCACCTCCTTCTCATCCAACCCCAGGAAGAACTTCCTGACAAACCGAGTTGTGGAGAAATGGGATGGCCTTCCTGAGAAAGTAATTGGTGCTTAGTTCAGTTCAAACTCAAAAAATTGATTCTAAGAACACAATTATTGTAACACCAAATATCAGAGTTTCATTCATATACAAGTATTTATTTAACCTATCAAATGATCACTTTCATTTGGAGTATTAAAGAATCGACAAATAGTAAAATAAATCACGGTCACAATTTTGTACAGAAGTATATCCACAGTTTTGTATCCAATTATTTTTGCACCATTTTAATGTTTCGGCTATGCATCATACTGGGTTTTTAGGTACTAATGCATCACAAAATCAGTAACAAATCGGAAAAAAACTATTTGTGGTTACAAGTTTTAGCTGGCTTGATACCAGATTAAATTTAAGGAAAATATTCATAACATTACGCCATTTTTTAAAAAGCAGGGAAATCGATTTATAATTTGGATCGCATATAATAAAATCCACTTTACCCATCAAGAAAACGCATTACCAGTGCCAAAGAAAACGGTGTGATGCATCTTCTACCATACGTTCCACTAATTTACATAATTGTTATGTAAATTAAAAATAGAACAATTAAATCGATTTATAATATCTAAGTCTAGAGAGCTTTCATCTGATGATGAGTTAAATTATCATTAAAATTACACAAAAATTCACTTTAACTACGAAATTTTATATGAGATGTAACGTGAGTAAAATAAGATAGCGAAATGTCGATCAAGAGATTTTATATAATTTAGTACAAAATGAAACGTTCTTAAAGTTTTTTTTATTAATCCATACTACGAATTAAGATAAAAAAATATGAAATAGATTTAGAATAATTAATTGTATTTTCACAATCAATACGAATATTGGGATGAAATGTTTTCATACATAAATATAAAAAAATATTATAATTAAAATACGTTCCTTGAAAAATACAACATGTTCGACCTTGGTAATTGTGACGTCAAGATTCGTGACATTGTTCGAAACAAATTTGAATGGGAGGAACAAATAAACATAAATCATGATGTATTACGGGCGTGGCCAATGGAATAATAATATAATAATAATAATAATCATAGTTTATCAACAAAAAAAACAATTACTTTATTTACTACATACACACTTAGGTAATAGTTTTCTCTGGATCATGTCTAGCCTGCCTAACTAGGTTAACTCTTGTGTGGCTGTGATGTCACACTAGTCGACATAGGACACAAGACTTGATATATCTCTCTTATATTTAAAAAAGTTGAATTCATATTTTTTGTAATCCTCAAATGGACATTTTTACACTCGATTTAGAAAGTAACATTTGTATAACTATACTAAATGTTAATACAAACAATATTTATCCTTGCTACGCGAAGAATTAATGTCCGCTAATTCAGCAACACATCTATACAGATACCTTATACAAGAGAGAGCACGAAGATATAAATCATATCAAGGAAGACAGAGACGCTGTTCTGCGGGGGGTGTCGTCTCAAACAGATTTAGTCTTCAGTCGGTTGATGACAATGATGGGGGACGCACGCGCGTAATATGAGCGGCGTATTTGTGATTTTTAATTTATTTTGCTAAACAGGGCTAAATTATATGTTTGTTTGCATTAATTATGGAAAAAGAATTATTAAGCAGTATGTCTCCGTGTTTTTATTTTTTTTCAAATGTCTGAACTTTAGAATATTCCGTCTTTTACTAGTGGTACACGTTACATTACCGCGCGTAAAGGGATTATTTACCACAGTCTTTTAAGAGTTAAACCTGTTTTAAGGCAGACATTTTTATACAAAAAATAATCAATAACATTACTACCCACTTGTTAATTTACTATTTATTTTGAGTAAATTAATTCCTAAATTTTTCTCGACCTACACCCAGTAACCAATTTTTTACTAATTTATTAAAATGAATCCGGGTCATATTTTTGCAATTTTTGGGTAACATATTGTATATTTTGGGGCCCGAAAACCTGAAGTTTCTTTGCCCGAATTCATAGTTTGTGACAGACCCCATGACTTATCCCCTAGTTTGACTTCTGGTAGTGTGAGAGTGTTCCTTTTGGGATTGATGACCGTTGTTTTTGCGGGAATACAAAGTTACAAACTTAAAAATACTTTTTATGCCACCAATAATAAGCAAAAAAACATTTTTCAAAGTGAACAGTATTTCATAGATTTTTATGACTTTAAAAATGTACAAAAAAGTTATATTTCTCTGTTGGTTAAATGGATCTACCGACAAGCCACAAAAAGTGGCTTTGTGGAATTTTTATATTTCCTAGTCATATTTCTTGTCTTATGTCATTATTTTACATGTTTACTGATATACATTTCAATAAAAAGAAAATAATAAAAAAAATGAAAAAAACATCACTGGGAAATGCATGCAAAACACTTAAATATTGCAATCAAAACTGATAGGAAATGTATGTGTCTTATTCATAACGTAGGCGCATACTAATAAATTAATAGGTCAATTGACGCGTGAGCTATGTCTATTTTACACTAAAAATAGATTTTGTACATAAATGACCTAGAAATTAAAATACTAAGCAATCTATATTATCATTGTTGTATATAACACAAGCCCTATTGTACACAATAAATGGGGACATGTTTAAATGGTGACATGTTTGTAGATGCTTAAAAAGCTGAGAGTTGTAGGTTTCTAAATAAATTTGTAAATTATACTTAAATAAAAGTGCATTAAAAGAAATAGTGCATTTTATTCAAACAAAATAGACTGTTTAATCCGTAAAAATAAATAAATTAATACATGAAATAAATGTTCTTGTATCATGGATACGATGCATCTTCTGATTTTGCCACTATGATTACATCGTCGGCGTAGCATTGATGTTAACAACCTTATCTCCCTTAGTCTTAGGTTAACCATTTCTTTAATTTTTCAGTGCGTTTATGTTTTTTTTTATTTTGTTTGTGTAAAAACAGTTTTTTAGTTGGTATGTTTTTTACGATATACTTAGTTATAAAGATACTAATCTTGCATTGTTGTTCTGAATATATGCTTTTTGAAAAAATGATAACTCCCAAATGAGGAAGATCGGTTTTTTTCTATATTTGTATATAGACTATTAAACTAAGCCAAATATTAAAAAAAAAATGTATCGTATCATTAGCGCTATGATTTTTTTGAGTGTTGTTTTTTTAAATTACTCCGCGTGTGACGTGACGTCTCAAGTTAACCTCCGCTTCTTCTAAGTCCGTTCTGCCGATTAGTCCGTTAGCGGTTAGTATACCGAAATTTTTTCACAACTCTCTTGTCATTATTTGATTCATATAAAATTAAGACGTAGTTCAAAGCAGTTACTTTGTATTAAAAAGATTTTTTGTATCCAATTTCCCGCAGGGCTGAAGTTCTTCATCATATCTATCTATGTCCATGGATGACTTGTTTTCTTGTTACAAAATAACAGTCACAGACAATTTGTTAACCTTTGGGGTCAATAATGTTTGTAAAAATGATGTAAACGCGGAATATATTAACTTGCTGTTATTTATTTATTTATTTTGTTCATTAACGCCCAAAAGACATTTACAGAAAATAAAAATGAAATACATACTAACATACTAAATAATAAATACAGAATATACAGAAAAAAATTGTGAAATTAGTTAAAAAGGATATGATAAAAAGTTTTACAAAGTAAAAAAAAAAAAACAATAATAACAAAGGAATGCAAGAAAAAACAGTAAGCATATAAACAAAAAATGCAAAGATATAAGATTATGAAATAAATTTTGTAAAGCAAACAATAAATAAAGTAGTACGGTAAGCAAGAAAGACATTTTTAAGTTAAATTAATAAACAAGCAAGCATATATTATCACGAAAAAATAAGAAATAAAAATATGTATCTATGAAATGCGTATTTGCCAATACTACAATGCAATTTGATATAATAGTTAAAAATAAGAAATAAGTATGAGGTAATAAAAATAAACAAGTAAGTATTTTTTTTTAATTTATGGAATTGAATTGTCAATAAGAGTTTGACGAGCAGCTACAAATAAATTTGATATTGTGGACTTATAAGATGGTAAAGAATTAGACAGAATGTCTGCAGCCGTTCCATAAGTGTTACCTAACCTATGCAGTCTCGGTATCAATGAATTGTTTTGATGGTTGGAAGAAGTACTGGAGCAATGAAACAATAAAGTACTCCTAGTGTTGACAGCAGGTACTCTAGTATTTTTGGTGCGTCAAAAAGAGAGTTTACAATTTTATACAGTACAATGAGATCATTAATAGTTCTTCTTTCAGAAAGTGTTGTTAGGTTAAGCAGTGTTAGTAAATAGTCATAATTCACATTTTTTATTGGAATGTTTAGTTTGTAGTTTATATATCGTAGAAATTTATGTCAAATGTTTTCTATATTATAAACATGTTATGCCATGTTTACACTGACTACTTGTCATAAGCACTAACTGCTTAGTTTTGATTCCTGGGAATGCCTTTAAAATGTATTATCTTTATCTATATAATTTTTCTGAACGTGTGATGTCACTAAACTCCTCCTAAACAGCTTAACCGTTTTACGTGTAGTTTCTATAACATATTTAATAAATAATAATGATATTTGCGCTGCGCATGGTAAACCTTTAAATCTTTAATCTAATTATTAAAAAAAAAAAAAAACATTTAAAAAAAAAAATAATTGATATAATTATACATTTTTACAATTTTCAAAGTCCCACCGAGCCACTCTCTGTAGTTTGTTGAAGAAGATTATATTTAAAGTAACTTATATAATAATATTTACATTTATAAAGACAATGAAAAACAGATATAATTAACAGCCGGAAAGATCAGAATATAACGGGTTTTCCAATAAGATGTTTAATTTTGAATAGCCCGCAATTTGTGTGGCTGTCATCTTTTGATATTTGACAAGTTAAAACTACGTCACTTTAAAAATGAAACGATACACGCTTCAACAACGCATTATAATTGTAAAAATTCACTACAAAAATGGTGAAAATTTTGCTGTCACAGTTCCAAAACTGAAGCACTTTTGGGTCGTCGTGAAGCACCTTCTCGGCCGGCAATAGTGAAACCGGTGAAAAAAATTGATCCGTTGGGACAAGTTAGTTATGTGAAGAATCAAAACCGTGTGCGTCGCTCAAGAACAACTGAGAATATTGCTGCTGTAGCCCGTAGTGTTGACGAAAACCCACGTTTGTCGATTCCTCGTCATCTTTGGAATTAGGCATTCTATAAACGACATTACAGCGTATTTTGCATAATGACTTAGATTTTAAGGCTTTTAAAGTTTAGTTAACACAAGAGCTCAAGTTGGCCGATTACCAGCAACGTCGTATCTTCAGTGATTGGGTCGTTGAAATGCATCAAAATGATCCGGATTTCCATCATAAGGCCCATTTTTACCCCGGAGGCTACATTAATAAGTAGAATCGTGAGTTTGGGGCTCGGAAAATCCAAAAATGATTGTTTAAAAGCCTCTCCATCCCCAACTTGTCACTGTTTGGTGCGGTTTTTGGACTGGCGGTGTGCTTGGACCTTATTTATTCGAAAATGAGGCTGGTGCAACTGTTACGCTGAATAGATTGCGCTACCAAGCTATGATCAATGTTTTTTTATGGCCGGAATTGGAAGACATTGATATGGACGACGTTCGTTTTCAACAAAACGGCACTACATGCCACACAAGCAACGAAACCATCGCAATTTCGCAAGAAAAGTTTCCTTACCGTGTTATTTCTCGAAGAGGTGATCACAATTGGCCACCGAGATATTGTGATTAAACACCATTAGACTTTTTTTGGGCCACGTAAAAGACAAGGTTTATGCCAATGCTCCACAATCGATTCAAGACCTTAAAAATATAATTTGTGAAGTTATCGAGGACATACAGCCGCAAATGTGCGAATTAGTCATGGAAAATTTCATAAAAAGGATATGGTGCTGCAAACGTAGCCGTGGCGGCCATTTGCAGATATCGTTTTCCATTGTTAATGGCATACCCTCTTAACAATGAAAAAAACATCTATTGATTTCTCTTAAAAAATAATAATTTTTTTAAAATTTCAAAATGAAACCTCTTATCGAAAAACTCTTTACACATATATAGAAATAATAATAATAATTTTTAATTCATAATTTTTTTTTTGAATACTAGAAAATATATGATAAATTAAAATATTAACACGTTAGCCACTATTCATTTAAAAACTTTTGATCGAGTAGCCACTTTCTTATTTTGCTCTTGTTACATTGTACGTTAAATTTAACTCCTTTCGGCAATAAATTAAAAATGCTTGGTACTAAATATTTGATAGTTCTCTTACCAAACTTATTACTTACTTTTGGTACTACCAAACCATCATTACACGCGAAGCGTGTATTATGGTTATGTTTGAGAGGAATTTTCAATGTATTACTTTTAAATTGTTCCAAAATGATGCGAATCCACAGTAAGCCAGAGTAAAGTTAGGAGCATAGATGTTTTATTTATCTACCTACCACGGTTACATTCGACAAGAATGCTTATACTCGAAAAATGGGAAGACGTTATTTTTTGCATATAAAAAAGTTTGTATTTGAATGTTTACAAACAGCATTAGTTTTTTGTGGATCTCAATAATTATTTCCTTAAATTCCTTATAATTTCCATCCATTTATTTCTTTTTACTTGGTTTTTGGTAAAACTTAAATAATGTTAACTGACATTTAGCACATTTTTGAAAAACGCTATCCCAACTAAAGTGCACCCTGTTGTTAGAAGAGCAGAATTTGACATTTGCAAAAATAATTATATATTTAAAAACGAATCTTTTTATGTTTTGGAATTCAACTATTAAACAGTAACTAGGTACCTACTATTTTATTTGAAAATTAGCACTTTAAGCACCGGCCGAATACACATAGAATTTACCCCATGCCCGGTCCATTTTTGAAAAATTTCATGCTTTGTGAAAGGGTTTCTAAAAAGTGCCATAATTATGATAATACTAGGTTAAACCAATTGAAACTTTTCAAATTTATTTAAAATAATTGAATAAGTAGTTTTTGTATGATAGTTTTGCCAACGTTTGCCTTTATGGACAGCCACATTGCGCATTGCAATGTTTGCAAATAAACAGGGCCTCGCTCCTTTTTTTGTGCTTTATATCCCGGAGCCGTGAAAACAAGTGATTAAAATATTCACGCGTTGTGTCCCAGCTTACCAGCAGCGAAAAAGTACCAATTTGAAAACACACCAGTTTAACATAAACTACTACTTCTAGATAAACTACAACATACAGGAGTTAAGGGACAAGCTCTCAAAATATTTAAAAACTATCTACAAGGAAGAAAACAGTTTACGAA
The DNA here is from genome assembly GCF_059751315.1 of Micrasema longulum. Lineage (NCBI taxonomy): Eukaryota > Metazoa > Arthropoda > Insecta > Trichoptera > Brachycentridae > Micrasema > Micrasema longulum. The sequence goes on from NW_028278036.1 coordinate 36,152, forward strand.
AATTGAAGAACACAAAAGTGAAATAACAACAATGCAATTATGAGTACCTCAGGGATCAATATTAGGACCATTGTTCTATATAATATACATTAACGACATAATACACAGTGACATAATGGGAAAAAAAACAATCTATGCGGACGACTTAGGAATTTTATATGAAAACAAAAATGACATTGAAACGACTAAAACCATCAACAATGACGTGCAAAAACTATTAGAATGGACAAACAAAAACTTCTCAACACTAAATGCCAAGAAATGCAATATAATGCATTTCGAAACACAAAAGAAGAACCATAACATGTACATAAAAATAAACAACGAAACTCTTCAAGAACTAGAACATGTGACTTACCTAGGACTCACAATGGACAGACAATTAAAATGGACAAAACACATAGACGGACTCACTAAAAGTAATGGCATCACTACATAGCCTCTTCTACAAAATTAAAGATTTTATATCAAGAAAGGAAAAAATTATGATGTACGAAGCCTATGTCAAAAGTAAATTGAGTTACATGATCGCCTTCTGGGGAACTGGTAACAAGACAGACATAACAAGAATACAAAGACAACAAAATAAAATTCTTAAACTAACATACAACCTACCCTACCTGACCTCTACGACTGAACTGTACAAAAAAACACACCAGTTTGACATAAACTACTTGACTAAAATTGAGACCTTAAAAATTGTGCACAAAATAACACTGGGAAACATACAAGACGACGACATAATATTAGTCAAAAATGCTGACATACACAAATATAACTCCAGACAACAACAACACTATCATATTGAAAAAGCAAAGACTAACACAGGACAGTCAAAAATACTAGGTAATGGACTTAAACACTACAACGACTTACCTTACTACTTGAAAACTTTTACTGGAGACAAATTCAAAATCAATCTGAAAAAGCGCATGACGACTGAACTAACTAAACTAGACGAGACATAAAATGACAAGACAATATTAAATTTCTAATGTAACCCTCACGGCTTTTTTAAAATTGTAAATAAATAAAAAAAATAAAAAAAGTTACAAGATTTCATTAAAATGCATTTTTTTGACAGCTGGTAAACTACGTGAAAACACGGGACCGGAACACAACGCATGTTTATATAAGCACGTGGTTTCACGGCTTTGGGATACAAAGAGTTAAAAATTCATCACACGTACAGAAGAATAATAAATATGGCTAGTGATATTGCATTTAAAATAAAAAATTACTTGGCAACAGCAAATCGCACAATGACAAAACTAAAATATTAAAATGTTAAAATGTCAAACTCAACGTCAAATGTCACCAAGTATATAGTTTATTAAAAATTTTAATCAAAAAAATAACGTTTGGTCAACCAGATAATATAAGCAAGCCAACGTTTGGGTAGGACAACGTCTGCCAGGTCCGCTAGTCATTTGTAAAATACGTTGTATTATATGATACATGAATAATTTATTTTTTATCAAATTTTTGAGCAAATTCATCGAGTAGAAAAGACTCGTCTTATGACGGATCTATTTCACACACATAACTGTAATCCCAATTTTACCGATTGGCGGTAAGCCCAAAAACAAAAACATTCCAAAAAACAGTGTTTTATCGTTATCTGTTTTTATATTCAGGTTTGATAATTCGATACTTAAGATTCATTTGGAAACATATTCTTATCTTGTCTGAACTGTCTGATTGAGGCAATACAGTGTTTATCTACACTATTCGGTAGATATGTGTGGCGTTTATTTTCGTATTATCAACCGAAAATAATAAAAAAGTGTTATTAAAGACTAATTTGTGTTATTGTTCACAGTGGAAAATTTACTTAAAGTTAAATGTTCGATAGTCGTATCAATCTAGCAAGGGGCCAAAGAATTAGCAAAAACAAAATTTGTGATGTAATAAATTTAGTTTAATTGTCTTTTTATTATTATTTGTGCGTGCATGAGAAGTTAATGAGATCTTTGCAAAAGAGGTTGGGTAATATTTATTATCTTTGGGTTTCCTTTACGGAAAATTGCTGGATAATCTGAAAGTCAATAGTTTAAGTATTTATAAAATTAAAAAACAGTTTAAATTTATTTCAACATAGAGGAAAAACATTTTTGAGAAGGGAATATGGAAGTCTAGGCATTTAAAAACATGGGCGAAATGGTAAATGTTACACAGTGTGTAAAGTGGCCACTTAAACCAGCCAATGACTGGTCATAAGCCCTGTAAATGCCTAGACTTCCATATTCCCTTCTCAAAAATGTTTTCCCTCTCTGTTGAAATAAATTTAAATATGAACAACTCCCTAGGGAGGAAATCCAGACAGTCTGCGAGCATTTGAACCTACTCAGACATTGTTGAATTACTACCTGGTAAAAGAAGAAGTGTAAAAATTGGAAAATTGTTTTCAGGCGTTGCCTAGTAGGTGATTTGGTTCAGCCGGATGAATCTCACCCCCGCGATAAAGGTTTCATCAGCTCTTTTACTTCACAAAAGTCAACAGATGGAAGAGTTGAGGACATGTGGATGTTCAAACATGGGCAAAATGATGAATGTTACACAGTGTGTAAAGTGGCCACTTAAACCGGCCAATGACAGGTCATAAGCCCTGTAAATGCCTAGACTTTCATATTCCCTTCTCAAAGATGTTTTCCTTCTCTGTTGAAATAAATTTGAATATGAACAACTCCCTAGGGAGGAAATCCAGCCAGTCTGCAAGCATTTGGACATACTTAAACATTGTTAAAAAAAAAATTCACTCCGTTTAAATAAGTTTTGAAATAAAATCCGTTAAACCGATTTTAAATTGTTTAATATTAGTCTTTTATATTTTTTTTTATTTATTTTTTTTAAAAGAGAAATACTAGAGTTCATATTTTTTACTCAAATATTAAAATTTTCAGACCAGTCGAAAATAACTTGTGCTGGAAAAATGGAAATTGAGTTGTGGTAGAGTGGGATTTGAACCCAGGACCTTTGGTCCGCGAGTTCACAATACTACCTCGGGACCACTACTCGATTCTTTATAATTATGTTGGTTATAATTATTAAATGATATACGATGAATATTACTTACATGAGATTTATTTTACACTGAGTTTACAAAAGTGAGAATAATCAATAATCAAGAGATTTAGAGATTGAACGTCAAGTATTTGTTTGGAGACAGATAGCGTAAAAAAAGTCTTGGGATCGTAATTATATAAAATTTAGACAGCGTCCTCCGTTGGTCGGATTTTTATCTCGTGCGATGATTTATTTTTTTCTGCATGATCAAGAAAGCAGGCGTATAGCTCACAAGTTCATAACACAAAAGGCTTAAGCAATAGAGTTGGTTACAAATACAAAATAACAGAAAAAAACATAATGAAGAAATTGAAATCAATATATGTTATATTTGTGAAAGCAAATTATTCTACCAAATTTCAAAAGGAACACTCCCACACTACCAGAAGTCAAACTAAAAGATGGGTCATGAGGTCCACTACAAACTCTGAATTTAGGCAAATAAATTTCAGGTTTCTGGGCCCCAAAATATTCAATATGTTACCCAAACATTACAAAACCATGACCCGAATTCAATTAAATTAATTTGTAAAAAAATGGTCACTGTATTTAGGTAGAGAAAAATCGGAAAACTTACTCAAAAGCATTCTTAAATAATAAATGGGATATTAAAATATTGTATAAATCTTTAATAAATTAACTAGGAGAACGCCATGTAATTGTTTATTTTTGAATAAAAATGTTTGCCTTGAAACAGGTTTTACCAAGTTAGGCAGACTAGACATAATGCAGAGAAATCAATTACCTAAATGTGTATGTAGTAGATAAAGATTATTTTTTTTTAATGAACCATGATTATTACTTTTATAATAATTATTATTATTTGGTAATTACTATTTATAAATGTGTGATCTCTGTTATGGACTGCAGTGATTCTTCGGAATGAATTGCATAAATAGAAGAGATGGTTTTTTTAACGCATAAAAATTTTACCGCTTCTAAAACAAGCATATTGTTTTTTTTTCTTTAGCGACTATTCTGGCAAGCGATTTTTTTTTGTATTGGACTTAAGTGTTCACTGACGTAAAATGGATCTATTTTTTTCAAAGTGTTCAGGTGAGAAATATTACTCAATTATTATTTTTTATACAAGGACTTTCCTGCGACAAAGAAGTGGTTTTATAATTTTTTTTCAAAAAAGTCTAACAATAATATTTCAAAGTTGGTTTGTTCAGGCACATGACTCTTCCTTTAGCTGATAGTGATAAAATTAGGTTACGTATAACTTTAGTCATTTATATAGGCTTTTTAACTTTTAATTTTTAAAATAAACTCTACCTGGCGTTTTTTTATGTTGAAATATCTTTATATTGAAATGAAAGAAGCTTACATTTTTTGGAAAAAGTTAATTGATATTCAAGACTGAATTTATTTATTTAACTTTTTGTACAAAATATTATTTGTACATTGGCGGGCTTATTGCCAAATGGCAATTTCTTCCAACCAACCAATAAAATAAAAGTTTTATTTTTATAATTCAAGTTACAGAACATATTCAATAGAAAAAAAAGATTAAAAAGCTAAAAGTATATAAAAATATAAATAAACGTATTTGTTCATAAATTACCTTAAATCTAAACTATTACTCAATGGGAAAAAGGAAAAAAGAGCAAAGAGGAAAAAGGAAAGGAGGAGAGATTAAGGAAGAGAAAGGAGATGTTTTTTCAAACGTGATTTAAACAGAAATAATGTAGTAACATCTTTGATGGTGGGTGGGAGATGATTCCACAGTCGAGCCGCATCGACACTATATGAGTTAGAGAAGAAAGAGGAATTGTGGATGGGTATTAAGAGAGTGCCTTGAGAATTAGAACGAAAAGGTAAACCATGAACTGATAAGCGTTGAAATTTTTCACGCAGGTATATAGGAGCGTTAGGACTATAAAGTACATTGAACAGAAGTAACAGGGAGTGATAGTCTCTCCGTTGTCTAATTTTGAGCCATTTCAGTTGCCTACGATAATCAGAAATGTGGTCATATTTCCTAAGACCAAAAATGTACCTTATGCATGTATTCTGAAGTCGTTCAAGTTTATCGATTTGCTCACAGCTTAAATCAGTCATGGAAACATCAGCGTAATCTAGAATGGGTAGTAGTAATGCTTGTACAAGAGTGCATTTAGTATTAATGGGTAAGAATTTTTGCAACCTTCTAAGTGAGTGTAGACTGAAAAATATTTTGCGGCTTAATTCATTAGTATGAGCTCGACAGTAGAGATGTTCATCCATTAGTACTCCTAGATTTTTTACGGATTTCCTGTACTGAATATTGGTACCATTGACAATAAGAGGATTAAGTGAAGGTATGTCTAGCTTACTAAGCTATCTTTGACTACCTGCAAACATAATTTGTGTTTTAGACGGGTTTATTAGTAAACCACACTCTTTTGTCCATGTTGACACATGTTGAATTTTCATGTGAGGGAGGGATTTGAGTTGGAATCTCCTTGTTTTCAAATTACCCTCTCGATCTTCAAATACTCATACGAGACCTTGAAATCAATCATCATTGGCAAGATGTCATTTCATTATCACAAGGTCTTTTTTTTTTACGTACATCATTTTAGATTTTTCTCTAAAAGTTCAAAAACTCACCACCACATGAAAACGCTGACCCATGTCGATTTTAAATGTAATTGCCACGTTTATAAATTTCGACGATGCGTGTTTCTGCTCCGTAAAATTAATTTGACCTTTCAAACTGAATTCAATTATCTTAGGTTTTTACGGGGAACAAGAAATAAAATAACAATATATCTACTACTTAGGTAACAAAACAAAGTACTTCACAACACACACAATTAAGACTACCTTGCGCCAACCGTAGAGCTCTAAAAAAAAGCAAATCTCTAAGACAAAGACAGCTTGAGAAAACTGAAGACATTTTAGCGAATCCACAATATAACACTGTTGATGCATTGCCCCTTTTTCAGCTTTCAAAGACAACAGCTGGAGGCGCGATGCAGAGGCCTGGGTGAAGATCTATGCGACATCCCATCAGTGATAGGTAATAAAGAACTCACACGAGAGGTAGTATCATACATGATAAATATAGCGCAGGAAATCGGTAAAATAAACCAAAGTAGGGAACAAAATGCCGAACACTCCTCTAGTGGAACGGAAGGCCTGTTGACTACTGCCAACAGGCCGGCTTCTCCTGAAGAGTTTTAAGTGGTTTCCTCTCCACGTGAGCAAATGCTGAGAAGTTCCTGATTAACCCACATTAATATATCCCTCCTGATCCCAATAGTTTAGATTAATTTTAAGATATTTAATAGCAGAAAAATCCACTTTTTGAAATATAAACCTTGTATATTATAAGCAAGGTAAATAATAAAGCAACTCCCATATAAAAAAATAAAAAATAATAACAGAAGGACACATCAAAAACGATGATATCTTGGTAAAAAGTGTAACTGACATACATAATCACAACTCAAGAAGATCACAGCACTACCACATAAAAACACCCAAGACATGAATAGGCCAATGAAAGTAGTGACACATTTGTTTTATGACTGCACAAGCTTTTTTTCTAATGTTTAGAGTAGAAACACACCTTTTCAGATTGGATAAAGGTCTGTGATGCACCTATTCAAGAGAAAAGGCTCTTGGATGGAATGCGGGAATAATAGAACAATCAGCATTTTAAACGTTGTTGGCAGAGTTCATGGAAAAATACCGTTTGAAAGAGTGAGAAAAGTTATTGAATATAGAGTGTGAAATTATTAATCAAGTTCCAAATTTTTGCTAAACAAAACATGACAAAAAAAAATTATGGTAAAAACCAAAAGCTTTTCTGCGCGCTTGTCGATCTGAAAAAAGCGTTTGATAGAGTTAAGGGTGAAAAATTATGGAAAGTGTAATCGGATTACAGAGTAAACGGCAATGTGATACGGGCTATTGCTTATCTGTTAAAGGACAGCACATCATGTGTTGGGGTAAATGTATCATGCATATCGTGGTTTGACATTCCTAAAAGAGCCAAACAGGGATGTGCGATGTTACAACGTCTATTTAGCGTATACATCGATAAATGAATGAAAGAACTGAAAAGTTTGCAAATAGGAGCAAAAATGAGTAATATAACTGTATTTTGTAAACTAATGATGCTGAGCTTTTTGCTAGCAACAAAAAAAACCTGCATATTTTGGTGACAAAAATCTACGACGCATGCAAGAGGAGACTTTTGCTGATGAATGTCAATAAATTGAATGCAATGATTAATTATCAGGATACTATATTTTTTGTCTTTCCTTCATGAACATTGTACCTCTTGATCGTTTGAAACCTCACATGATGTACATAGATTGACCCATTTTGTAATTTAAGAAAACAATATTTTAAAAAAAAATCTACACATGATTTTCTTTATGCATTAACAATTTTATTAAATCGTATTTCATCATCCAGAGTGAATGGTGCAATTAAATCAACTTTGGCAAATAAATGTTTGTCACAAGAGGCAAAATTAGCAGCTCAAAATGGAGTTTTGATCCCAATCCTGATGCATGGGAGCAAAGTATGGACTTGGAAAAGCAGGGATGAAAGTAGACCGAATCCTGCCGGAGCTAAAACCTTTATTATGTGGGTGAGATTCATCCGGCTGAACCAAATCACCGACTAGGCAACGCCTGAAAACAATTTTCTAATTTTTATACTTCTTCTTTTACTAGGTAGTTAATTCAACAATGTTTGAGTATTTACAAATGCTTGCAAACTGGCTGGATTTCCTTCCTAGGGAGTTATTCATATTTAAATTTATTTCAACAGAGAGGGAAAACATTGTTGGTAAGGGAATATGGAAGTCTAGGCATTTACAGGGCTTATGACCTGTCATTGGCTCCTTTACTCCACAAAAATCAACAGATGCAAGAGTTGAGGAAATGTGAATGTATAAACATGGGCAGAATGGTGAATGTTACACAGTGTGTAAAGTGCCCACTTAAACCAGCCAATGACAGGTCATAAGCCGTGTAAATCTCCTCTCTTCATAGTATAGTGTTAATTTTTTAAAATATATATTTTTTTTTGTTAATCTTAGCTTTTGATTGATGTATAAAATTGTAAGATTCAATATATCCATGTATTTATAATTTTCTCAAACTGAGCGGTTTGGGAAGGTAGGAAGAAATTGCCTTAAGGCAATATGCCCGCCCTTATATGTACATATATTGTATATGTATATAAAGTGTCAAATAAAAATAAATAAATGTCTAGACTTCCATATTCCCTTATCAAAAATGTTTTCCCTCTCTGTTGAAATAAATTTAAATATGTATAACTCCCTACGAATGAAGTCCAGCCAGTCTGCCAGCATTTAGACATACTCAAACATTGTAAACATTTTTTTTATTTTTATTATATTGAAAACATATTATACATAATTATATACAATATTCCCAAGGAGTTTTTTAAAAAAAAACTCATTTAGGGACATACAGAAAATAATTTTTTTAGAGACGTTTTTAAATTTTAAACTATAATGTTATTTAACAAAAGCAGAAAAATTAAAATTATGATATACTACAAATTAAAAAGGGTATGAAAAATACTTGAAAATAACAGAATAAACAGAATACTAGGCATGGAAATAAATTCAAAATAATGTTTACATTATGCAATCTGGGAAAGAAAATTGAAAAAGTTTAAAAATTACATGGATGTATATATACATACTGAACTAGTACAAAATAAAATCATTTTTTTAATCAACAAAATATGCGCACACCCAATACAGGTTAATTTTTTTTATCAAAAACGTTGAAAAAATTGAAATTATGTTTACAAGCCAAAAAAAGTATATAAAAAGAAAAAAACACAAATAACATTTAAATAGTATTAAAAATTACATATACAAGCAAAAACGGTGAAATATTAAAAGGTATATGTTCAAGATGCGCATTCTCTATAAACTAACATTATTTATTCAAAGTACTTCTGGAAAAAATAATTCTTCAATTCGCACGTCCTGTTTCTATATTTTGAAATAGGTACTTTAAATTTTTGTGGCAATTTATTAAATTCCTTGAAACCTATGTATTGTGAAGATCTAGTACCAAACTTCGTAGACTTCACAGATCCAATATATATATTGTTTTTTGATCGAGTACTGTACCGATGGATGTCTCCAATGAAAGCTGAATTAGTCTCATTATTTTTTATTTTTAGTTAGTATCCGTAAATAAATTTTAAATTTAATATATTTTTGAATGAATACCCGGGCTGAAAGGGTTAACGCAATCAAAATAGTTTTCCGCTCTCATTTCCGCTACATGCAAACAAACGCAGTGACTCTTCTTCTATTCTGGTTTTGATTACGTTTCGTCCATAGAACTATACCGTAACCTTATCCGCCTGGACGTGAACAACACACAATATGAAAAACAAATTTAGTTCAGTGCTACGGGAAGTTTAATATTCATAAAAAATATTTACTTTTTTTTTTTACCTCCCGGTAAAAATTAAAGCATTTAATTGTTTGTCAAAGTTTCTCGAAAGTGTATAAAATAACAAAAATGGATCTATCAACAATGTTTAGAGTTTGTCCAAATTTTCGCAGACAAGGACTGGATTCAACCCCCTGGGAGTTGTTAATATTAAAATGACACACCAGAGATGAAGAAAATTTTAGGGAAGGGACGTCCCCTGGAAGGTTAAATCTAGTCCTTGTCTACAAAAATTTGGATAAACTGAAAACATGGTTGGTAAATCCACCTGGTCTATTACGAAGTATAAAAATATTTTTAGGCGTTGCCTAGTATGTAGATGAAATAATTCAATCACACGAATCTCACACACAAAAATAAAGGTTTCAGCTCTTTAACTTCACAAACGTCAACAGACGGAAGAATCGAAGGAATATAGATGTTACAGTATAGGCAAATGGTAAATGTTACACAGTGTGTAAAGTGGCCACTTAAACCAGCCGATGACAGATCATAAGCCTCGTGGATGCCTAGACTTATATATGACCTTCTCTAAAATGTTCTTCCTCTCTGTTGTGTTATGTTAAAAATGGATTTGATAATAAATAATAATTACTTTGAACGACGTTAAAAGTTCTTGTCTATCAACCGAACAATGATAGCGTTGACATGTTTCGTGATAGATTTCCGGTTTCCAGGAACCCATTTTTTTAAACATTTAGTATATTTTAACAGCTACGGGGTTCTTCTTTTAGATAACAGGACCACTCATTGATGAAAACTAGTGACGTCACGGGCGGTGTTATTTCAAAATTAAAAAACTTTAGAAAATCATAGCGATAAAAATACGATACAAACAACATTTGAAAAGATTTTGGATTCGTTTGATAGTCTATTGACAAATGGTAATAATAAAAACACTGAATTTTCTTATTGGCTATCAAAATACCTTAAGCATTATATAAAAACGTGTTAACGCTTGAAAAATTTTATACGCCGCTTTTTCTAGAATATTCCAAGGCCTTTCAAATTCTATCAGCAAAATGTCACCCCATTGTATAAGGCTTCGGAAAATTGAATAAGTGGACGCACATAATGGCGAACCCAAAAATACAAACGTACGGTACAGATAATAGGGGCTGTTTGAAGCTGTAGGCTGACGAATTCAAATATGCATTAAAATTAGAATGTTAAATACTTTAGGGTAAATTCGATATTTATGTTCTTTTATGTTTCATTGTGTATGTTCTAACTTTGCAATACAAAAAACAGTTTTATAACACACGAGCTGAACCTAGCAATGCTTTGCTATTGCTTTTGCTAGATTTGGGTACAAACTCGTTAATCTATATTAAATTAATACAATCGAACGTTTAATCAATTTTTGTACGAGGGTTGAGTAAAACATAAGGTTCTCAATTTTTTTTCAGGTTTAAGGCATTTTTATTTGAGCTGAAAAATACATCATTAAAAAGCTTAATATCTCAACAATTTTTCAACGTAATCACCAGATTTTTCAACTCATTTTTATTAAAGACTAATCCACTTTTGGAATCCAGCTTCAAAGAAGTTCGCCGCCAGTCCGTGGGGGAATTTGGTGACCGCTTCCTGCACTCTTTCATTAGTCTCAAAACGTTGTCCACCTAAGTGTTGCTTTAATTTTGGAAACAAGTGGAAGTCACTCGGTGCAAGATCAAGGCTATAAGGAGCCTGTTCAATGAGATCCCAGACAAAATTTTCGATTTAATCCTTGGTTTGGCGAGAAACGTGCCGGCGCACATTGTCGTGGTGCTGTCTAACGCCTTTCGCCATTCTTCCTCTCCGGCGATTTTGGATGGCTCTTCTGAGTTTTTTCAATGTCTCGCAATAATTTTTCGAATTTGTTGTGGTCCTTCGACTCATAAATTCAACAAGCCGGACGCCATTACGGTCCCAAAAGACAGTAACCATCACTTTCCCTGCGGATTGCGTTTGCTTGAACTTCTTTGGTTTAGGCGATCCGGTATGGCGCCATTGTTGCGATTGTTTTCAGAGTGGTGTAGAACGCTGATACAAGCTTCCCTATAAACTTCACACGACTGCCTATGAATATCAACCAGTGGTTTTTAGCGTGCAAAAATCGGATTACTGCACGAACTTCACACCTGGTGACGACGATCAGGGGTTCCATCGCGGATGGCTGTCAGGCCGGCACTGAACATTGCAGCGAGTTTTACTATAGCAAAATCTAGAGTGGGGGAACCAGCGCACACAGCGATGTTGCCGGATTTTGTCTAGCATTTTTCGCGGCGAGTTTACAGCGTTGGAAACTATATTTTTTACACAACTCTCGTATTTTGTTAAAATTAGATATGTAAAAAAGCATTATTATTTTCGTATTTCGGATAACACAAATTGTGAGGATATGCGGAGACAGAAAATTTTGATAAATAGGTGTATGGACATTGTTTTTCTGTTACTGTCTTGAAGATGCCTTCCCGATGCCATCCAAAAAAGACAGCAGAATTTCTACCCTTACTAAAATATACAAAATTGCGTTTCGTTATCATGAAAAAATATGGTAAAACTTTTCATTGATAAGTAGAAACTTTGGTACTTGTTTATGATTAAGTTCTATATCTTAAATTAATTAGTATTCAAGTATTTAATATAAGTATGTACTTGAGTTCTTGTTTATGTTTGAATTCCAAAACATAAAATAATTCATTTTAAAATTTATAATTCTGTTTGAAAACGTCAAACTTGCCTTCTTCACTAACAGGGGTGTATTTTTAAGGAATGCGATTTTCGAAAATGTTTTAAATTTCAGTTGATATTATTTCAATTTCCAAAAATCCTGTAAAAAGAAATAAACGGTTGGAAATTATGAGGAATTTAAGAAAATAATCTGATTGGGATCAATTAAAAATTAATGTTGTTTGTAAATAATAAAAAAAACTTTTTGTTCACTAAAAAATAACATCTTTAAATTTTTCATTATGTGTATTCTCGTCAAATGCAACCCTCGCGATGAATAAAAAAACATTTACACTGCTTTATTTTTTCTACTCAATAAATTGAAGATTTTAAAAGCTATATACACGCTCGTGACAAATATCTACATTTCGCTGGAAACCGCACATAAATCGGTACAGTTGTTATTCAGTCCATCGAAGACAAACGAATTAACATTTCCTTATGTATATATATATAAAGGCGAACAAATGAAATGGTAATATTATTCGGAGAAAAATAGCGAATTTCGTTCAAAAATGCTGTTTCTAGTCGTTTATGAATCTGCGGATATTTGTACATTTGACATAAAATCTAAGAGTTGATTTATTGCAACAGAGAAATAAAAAAAGATAAAAAATAAAGAAGCATTTGCAGGGCCTATGACCAGCCGTTGGTTGGTTTAAGTAGCCACTTTATTTTATATTGCTCATGTTTATTCATTCACATTTCCTCAACTCTGATGCATACAACACGATAAACCTAGTATAAAGTTATGTTTAGGAATAACCGTTCAGGCATTTTTCAATAATTAGAGTGACCTTATCAGTATTTACTTACATTGTAAACTTTGAAAGAGTTTTCGACACATTTGAAAGAAAATCAATAGTTATGTTACCCATGGAATCGAATTTATTGAAAAAATCAACAACAATATTGACTGAATATTAGATTTAATATTGTGATATAAATAGGTTTTCATCAAGGTCTGTGTATCGAATTCTCATGTCTTTTTAAAATTATTATTTCGTGATTTAAAATTTCTAGATCAAGTAACGAAATTGTTTAAAAAATAATATCTTTACACAACTATTAATATCTATAATCGTCATTATTCTTTTCCCACACCTAATGATGCACAAGGCACTATATTGGCACACCAAGCGCAACATATCTTGATAATTTTTCGTTTCAGGGAGGTAAGATGTTCAGTCTTACGCTTCAGGTGACAGTCCAGGGACATGAAATATTACAATGTAAAAACACCTTTTCAAATAAGTATTTCATGTCAACCATGCCAGAAATTAAACCAGAGACCACAATGCCAACTATTTATATATAATACGTGAATGTTAATATCTTAACATTTTATAAAAGTCTGTAACAATGATTTGTTAAATGATGAATATTTTACGACCGAGATAAGGGAAAATTTAAGTAAGAAATATGAAGTATTGGTAGATCGGGTGGTGGCCCCGTGACTAGTGTTGTGGACTTAAGGATCAGCGGTTCGAGGTTCAAGCCCCACTCTACTCTAACTTGATTCCTATGTTCTAATAGTGAGTTATTTCGTTCGTTCAACTAGTTCACTAATATGGTCTTTCCGTTTTAAGTTTTGGTCTACGTATACGCCAAGATATTTAATTTTGTCTATTGTATCAAGTACTGAACATGTAAGATCGCAGTTAGTTTTGTTGCAATTGCTTTGGTAAACAATTAAATTGTACTACTGAATCTAAATTTATTTTGGTAATAAAAAATTGGATGATTTTCGTCTTTTCCGTATTTAAAGATAATATATTTTTATCAAACCATAATTTCAATTTATTTATAACGTCATTAGCTACTTAATTTATTGAGTTCCAGTTAACTTCCTCAATATCATGGGGTGCAATAAACCAGAAAAATAAATTAATATGATGATTAGCAAAAAAGTTATTAAAAAGAATATGCTCCCGAAGGACCTGAGATAGCCTCTTAGGCCCAGATGATTTAAGAAAAAGCATGTTTGATAAATGTTCTGGATTTCTGTGGAATGGATAAGGGCTTAGGGAATTCTCATACTTGCCATTATGAAGGAAATGGAAAAAAGGACCAAATCCGTGATAATACAGTGTCGCTTCACAGGGTTCACCAAAAGTATTTCTAATTAAGATTTATCCGCGGTTTTGTGAACGTCATAATCGAATCATATGGCGAGATTTATCTGATCAAAGTATCTTCAAAATAAAGTGCACATTTATATATATGTAATTGTTCGATTAAGGGCCCGATTTATAAACAACACATAGGATTTATATTTCTTATGCAATGAACTTCTACATCAGTTGATGATGACAGGAGAAATAATAGACAACCAAATTCGGTTAAGTACCGTAAGCTTTTTTATGCACATTATTTTGAGAAACTATTTTTAAAAATTTATTTTACAATGGGACTTCAATAAACAAGATGATTTTTTTCGGTAATGGATTTTTAAAAAATCTTGTATTGGAAATGTTACCGGATTATTCATGGATATGACATTCCCAGTGATAAAGATATTTAATTTTTTTTTTTCCACCACAATTTTTTTTTCTATTTCTTATTTTCCACTTAATCTTACAAAAAAAACTGAGTATATAATAGAATTTTTATTTTAAATGTTTTTTAAATATATTTATATATGCATCTACACCATAGGTTTCATCATGTATTCAAGATTTAGTATACCTACGCCAATTGCATTCAAAAACATACATACACATACACACATACACATATACATACACATATACATATATACATATATTTATTTGCATATACATATTCAAGTTATATTTTATACATTCATATTAAATTTACCCATATTATCATACTTCATATCATCAATATCATCATAATTATTCCTTTTTGCACTTAATGCATAGGGCAATGCATTGGTTCACCAATCGCAGCGTATTTCTATCATATTTGTTACATAAAGGTAAGATGATCAGTCTTACGTTTCAGGTGTCAATATTAAATACCTTCTGTTTACTTTTTTTTTTGCCCAGAACTGATATAATTTTTAAAATATAAAATTATTTACCTACGTAATTTTAAGTTATATTTTCTCTTTATTTGTGTATGGCTGTAAAGCACAATGTAATTCAATGCTGTGACGAATAATTCTAGACAGGTACATCGTCACATTTTTTTTGCGCGCCCAACCTCGTTTATCTATGCCACGTGAAACGTACGTGTTTCTGGTCTGCTCTATGGTTTTGAGAAGCCGGTCAGACAAGGTCCGAAAAATACGAGAAGGGATCCCGGAAATTCCGGTGAGTACCTAATAATCACATTATTCTCAGCAAACAAAGACTATTCTCGTGTCCAAATTCTAATTACTTGAATTCGACAGAGTCCTTTTTATCTGTTTATGTTATAATATTTTAATCGAATATGTTCTGACATTGAAGAAGAATGAGAACATCATGCGGTATTTTATATTTTTCTCTCTTATATATATTGCCTTGATGAGATATGAACATGGTGCTTACTGAATTAATCCGCTTGTGGATCCGCTAGATTTCATAATAATGTCCCACCTAGAAACTGTTTTTTTTACGCCGTCAATTTAAATCACGTGTTTCTGTGAATAATGAATTAAGACGGTATAATAGCGTCCAGACAAACACAGCTAGACGTCTGTCATTCAAGCAAAGGGAAATGAGGATTAAAGAAAATTCATCACAAATATTCAATCAATTTTTTACATCCGGCGTGGTGTTGAAAAGTCTGGACCTGTCATGCGCGGACATTTTAGGATTTAGCCACCCACGTTTGTGAAGATGCGCGAATATCATAATATTCACAAAATTTAGATTAATCAACGGTAGTCAGTCAAGGTTTTTTTAAATTCAATATCTAAAGTGTTCATACTAATGAATTAAGCTCATACTAATGAACTAAGCTGCTAAATATTTTTCAGTCTACACTCACTTAGAAGGTTGCAAAAATTCTTACCCATTAGTACTAAATGCACCCTTGTACAAGCATTACTACTACCCATTCTAGATTACGCTGATGTTTCAATGACTGATTTAGGCTGTGAGCAACTCAATAAACTTTAACGACTTCAGAATACATGCATAAGGTACATTTTTGGTCTTAGGAAATATAACCTAATTTCTGATTATCGTAGGCAACTGAAATGGCTCAAAATTAGACAGCGGAGAGACTATCACTCCCTCTCACTTCTGTTCAATGTACTTCATAGTCCTAACGCTCCTATATACCTGCGTGAAAAATTTCAACGCTTATCAGTTCATGGTTTACCTTTACGTTCTAATTCTCAAGGGACTCTCTTAATACCCATCCACAATTCCTCTTTCTTCTCTAACTCATAAAGTGTCCATGCGGCTCGACTGTGGAATCATCTCCCATCCACCATCAAAGATGTTACTTCATTATCTCTGTTTAAATCACGTCTGAAAAAACATCTCCTTTCTCTTCCTCAATCTCTCCTCCTTTCCTTTTTTCTCTTTCCTCTTTTTTCCTTTTTCTCATTGAGTAATAGTTTAGATTTAAGGTAATTTATGAACAAATACGTTTATTTCTATTTTTATATACTTTTAGATTTTTAATCTTTTTTTTCTAATGAATATGTTCTGTAACTTGAATGATAAAAATAAAACTTTTATTTTTTTGGTTGGTTGGAAGAAATGGCCATGTGGCAATAAGCCCACCAATGTACATATAACATTATGTACAAAAAGTTAAATAATAAAAAAATAAAAAAAATGAAGCGAAGTTTTGGGAAAGAAATTCTTTTGTACCAACAAGACGTCCAATCTTAGTCCAATATTATTTCTGATTATATTTTTTTGATTGTATTCTTTGGAATTTTATTATTTATTACATTTACCTTTTTTTCTAGATTGCTATTCTATGTCATTATAATTTGATCTAATTAATTTTAGTATGTATTTTTATTCTTATTTATTGTGGCTTGACACGGGCATAGCCTAAAAAGCCTTAATAAGTTCATTAATATTTAAACTAGTGTAATTTTGAATGAATAAATAAATAAATCATTATATTTGTTGAATTGCGTTGAGGAGTAAATTAGTTTTTTGTCATTTTTTTTAAAAGAAATATTTGCCTTCTTATAATTTACCCAAATATTTTCAACGAGTTGTAAATAACTCACTATTAGAAAATGCAAATAAAGTTGGAGTAGAGTAGGATTCGAACCGCGGACCATTGGTTCGTGAGTCCGAGACACTAGCCACAGGACCACAACCCGATTTAAAATCAATAATGGTCTGATTTGACATGCAAATTCAATAAGGAACAAATTTTTCCCGTGGGAAATGTATTAGGTGTTAAGTACTGATTTTACATTTTCTATACTGGTAACTCATATAAGACTGTTAATATTCTATTCCATCCCAATCTTTCCTATTTCAAATTTTTTTGCTTTTACCGTCTTGTGAGCAAGTCACATTTAAATTATTGTCTCTCTTATAAATCTTTATCATATACTGCGTTAGCATATTTCGTACAAAGTGAAGTTTGGTGTTATATAAGCAGTCAAATTATACAGTTCATCAACATCTACACGATACCGGTATCCGTGCTGCAGCAATAGTAAAATGCTCTATTTAAGAAATAATCAGAACTTTAAAAGTGAGCTACAATTCCATACATTCAATTAAATATTTAGGAATTTATATAGATGGGAATTTAAGATGGACTTATCAAATTGATCATATTGAAAATAAATTTAAAAAGCAAATTTACTTTTTTAAAACTATTAGAAATATAATAAGCCTAAAAGAACTTGTAAAAATATATTACGCAATAACTCAATCAGTTTAGGAATATGGAATAATTGGATGGGGATGTGCAAATGACACACTGATCAAGCAAATAATAATTACACAAAAAGCTCTAATGAAAATTATCTTTAGAGTCCCAATCAGAACTAGCTCCCTCGGTATATTTGAAAATATAAATGTCAAATCTATAAAACAACTTTATGTAAAAACTTTGTTACTACACGCACGTAAACATTATTCTCTACCTTCCGTTACAAATACAAGAGTTAATAGATACTCCACCCTGATGCTACAAAAAAATAAATACAAACTTCGGTCAAAGAGGATTGACCTACCACTCGGTTTAAGTGTACAATCTACTTCCATTATCCATAAGAACAATTAGTAAGTTCTCAAAATATAAAATTGCTATTAAGAAATGGATAGTAGAGGTGGGTTGCGCACGGATCAATGAGTGGAAGATGGATGTTTATGATTTTTTTTAAATTAGTTTATTTAAATTGGTTATGTTTTTTGTGAATATTTTTGTTTTTTATTGTTTATTATGTTAATTATAATTAGATTATTTGGTTTAATTACGTATTTATGCTTGTTATTATTATTTTGTTAACTTTTTAATCTACTACCCTCTCGGTGTTGAATACTGATGTCGAAATATGTAACCAACTCACATTTTTTTAGTCATTTCACCGCAACAGATTCCATTACCTCTAAGTCTGCCGGAAGTTCCCCGGCCAGAACAGGTAAGGCGGCTGTGGACACAGTTTTATAAGCATCCATAAGTGCAATCAAAGGGGCCCTTTGGTCACTCAGGAGGGTCCTGTAGACGCCACCAGAGGATGCACGATAAGCCCAAACTTTAGCAGCATATGTTAATTGTGTGACATAAGTTCCTCGGTATATTAGTCGGACCCCATTACTTTTTATTCAATATTTGAATATAAATCATTTTTAGTTTTAGAATACAATAATAAACAAGGACTTAGGTACCTACTAATCAATGAAAAGTCTTTTTCCAATGTGATAGCAGGCAAGCCAACGTTTGGGCAGACCAACGTCTGTCGGGTCCCCTAGTAACTTTATAAAATACAGAATGAATAAAAAAATATGTACTCGTATGTATGTAAAAAGGGAGAACTTAACACTTAAGGATATTATAAGGTGCCTTTTTAAGAAGTTTATTTTTAAAACATGCATCCAATCACAATATTCTTGAGTGCAAATAAAATGTTTTCTTAATGGTACTTTTATTTCTTCGAATTCTTTTGATGTAACAGTTGCATATTATAATGACATGAAGATCCCCACAAAACGAGCGTCATCATTTCAACATTGTGAGACCTAAGATATAAACTCAATTTAAGTAATAAAAAAAAAAAATCTCAGAGATACATCATCATTTTCCCACCCGCACACAGGGCACTACATTTTCGATTCATAGAAAGTAAGGTGATCAGTCTTACGTGTCAAATGCCGATCCAGGAATAATTAAAAATTGCAGAGTAGAACCACTTTTAAAACCAAAATTTCACTTCCACCCTCCCAGAAATTAAACCTAGGACCAAAAAGTGATAGGCGAACTCAAAAACCACTTTAGTATGAGGCGGAATTATATCAAATTGATTTTGTTTTTCAGGATTTTTTCCTGAAAGTAGTCATTGAGTCAAAAACAATCGTCTAGGGATTTAGTTCTATTACAATTTCAGAATCTTTATTTGTTTCCGCCCGTATTTAGGAGATACATCAATTTCATTAATATTATATGCATATTCTACGACAAATGGTACGAACTTTTTTGGCACAAAGGCAATACTTAAAACCTGAAAAACACTGAGAATTTTTTTTAACCTATTAAAAAAGGGAGGTTATTTTAGGTTAATATTCGGCAACCTGGCGTTTGGAAATGATCTGATAATCTCATTTTTTTATCTTATTAAAATTATGCATGTCTTAGTGTTCGAATTAGAAATCATAGGCTATAAAAATTAAAGGCCTTTTAAATTTATTTAAAATTGTAAATTCAATTTGGTATTGCCCTGAACTGTTATCTCTCATTACATTCAGGGTGCCTGGAAGAATGACTAGACAGGAGCCACCGTTTTGTAGCAACAATTCACGGACAGTGTATACTTGTAATGCCCTATGAAACAGACTTCGTGAACTCAGTAATAGTCATTCCCACGTATCTGATATATTTAGTGTAAATTATTGTTCCTATAGAACAAACCTTATGAATTTTTTCAAAGATGGTGAATGGTCATTATATTTATTTATTTGTGCATTTCATAATATAAACAATTTTTTGTTTACTTTGTCCAGCTGTATGGAAAAGTACTCATGATTTTCTTGTAATATTACTTTAAAATAGTTTTTTATTTAATTTGCTTTTTACATTTATTCTTGAATTGTTTAAACTTTCTACTGAATATGTTGAATAATTTTTAGGTTTAATTTTTTTATAAACCTTGGGTAAAGGGAAATTTTTCTTTTAAAAAATAAAAAACAAAGTGTTAAGCCAAATATGTTAGTATTTTAATTTTTTTAAAGGCAGATTAGCCGTTTATGTTAATAAAATAAATAAATACATATCTTTCTTTCAAAATAATGTTTTACATATTTCTCGGGGCACTCAATATTTTGTCATTTTCAGAGATACTGATGGACAAAACCCACAATTAAAAATGATCGAACATACATAAATATGTCTTCGTTTTCTTTTTTTCACATCCGCTCTTAAGTAGAGCATGTCTAGGGACTATGAAATATTATAGTGTAAAATCCAAATTAACTACCTTGGGGGTGTAATCCAATCATTGCCTTTAATAATCTGGAATAACCCAAAATATTGTTCCAAGAAGAATTATAAGCAGACAACGCCTGCCTAAAAACGAATTATTATTAGTGAATTAATTCAGTCAAATGCATGTTATCCGCTTAAGTAAAAGTTTTCTATATTTTTTTATTTACTTCTTGAAAATCAACGGAGAGTTGATGAAATTTGGATGTTTAAACATATTTAAAATGGAAAATGTTACGTATTGTGCATATTGGCCACTTAAACCAGCCAAGATCAGGTCATAATCCCTGTAAATATCTTGACTCCATTATCCGTTCTTAAATTATGTATTTTCTCTTTAACATATTACAACAGAGATGAAGAACATTTAAGAAAAGGCAATATAGAAGTTTAGGCATCTACAGGGCTTATGACCTGTCAATGGCTGGTTTAAGTGGCCACTTTACACACTATGTAACATTCATCATTCTGCCCATATTTGAACATTTATATTCCTTCAATTCTTTCATCTGTTGATGTTTGTGAAGTTAAAGAGCTGAAACTTTTATTTATGCGGGTGAGATTCATCTAATTGAATTGTTTCACCTACATACTAGGCAACGCCTGAAAATGTTATTTTTATTAATTTCTATACTTCTTCATGGACCAGGTAATTTATCAACAATATTTTGAGTTTGTCCAAATTTTTGTAGACAAGGACTGGATTCAACTCCCTGGGGAGCTGTTTATATTAACATATTACAACAGAGATGAAGATCTTCTTCTTCTTCTACAAAAATTTGGACAAACTCGAAATATTATTTTCTCTTTGTTGCGACAAATTAAAATCTTATATCATTATCATTCACTTTTAGCACCTAATGGTGCATTAGGCTCTGAATTGATAAATCAATCGCGGTATATCTTGATCAGTTTTGTTACGGTTGAGATGCCAGTCCAGAAACTGTGAAATATTCTAGTTGTAAAAATACTTTTTAAATATATATTTTTTTTTTGTCTTAAAATAGTACAAACATAATAAATGAATGTCCTAATATTAACTTATATCTAATTATTATTCAAACATATACTTATTATTAACATTTCTTAACAATATACGTTCACTTAAAAAGAAAACTTCTATAAAGCTAACACGAATTAGTTTACTTTTTAAAAACTAACTTATCTGCTGAACACATGTTTTTTTAACTGACATTTAAATGAAATAATATTTTTTTGCTCTTTAATTCCTAATGGTATTTCTTTATAATATAACTGTACAGCTCGGTGCATCAACGAGTTCTGTGTATTTGTTTTCCTACGAAATGGTAGTCTTACTTCATGTTTATTTCTTGTTTTATATACGTGTTCACATTGATTAGAAAAAACCTTTTGAGTCAACTCTTTTGAGGTATAACCATTAATCATTTTATGAACAAAAAACATTAAAACATATTAGTTGATGTACTGTCATAATTTTTGCTTGTTTCAGCATCAACTTTATTCTAGTGTATTTATTTTTTCTCTAAATTACTCTCATATTCTGCCCTATTCTGCAGAACAGAAAGTTTATTTTTTTCCCCTTTAGTTGCCAAAAACAAAATACTACTACAATAATTTATATGAGGCACAATAATGGAGTTATAAATCATCCTGCACGAATTTGCCATGTCAGGAATCGAACCCGAGACCACTTGCATGGAAAACTAATGCGCTGACCACTACATCATAGGCCGAAAACATATATTGAAATAATAATGTTTCAGTAAAACTTGCAACCAGTTCTGCAGCTCGGTTTTCATGATTCCGGGCCTTAAGAGGTTGCATGAAAATATCGGCGGTAAAAAATGTTCTGACGTCATTCAGTAACAACCGTTTCAAAGATGTCCGATTCATATCTGGAGACAATCAGTCATTTTCCTGTTGACACATCACTTTTAAATAGATTCGGCGAACCACACCAGCGTAATTTTTAGTAAAATAAACTTTGGCAAAACTTCAATTTTTCGTTTTTTTAACATCTTTACTTGCATGGAATGAAAAGCATTTTAATAGATAATGTATTTTTGATGAATACTGTGGTTACTTATTACGCCAACCGTATTCATGATAAAGGCTTTAAACCACAAATCCTTTTGCCAGAATATGTATAAAACCTACATACAAACCTTGGTTCGAAACACGTTTGAAATAGTGAAACCACTTTTCCAAATTAGAGAAATATCACCCAAATTTGTCGCAACTGAGAGGAAAAACACTTTTGAGAAGGAAATATGGAAGTCTAGGCATTTACAGGGCTTATGACTTGTCATTTGCTGGTTTCAGTAACATACTGTAACATTAATTATTTAGCCTTTTTTAAAATATCCGCGTATCCTCAACTCTTCCATCTGTTGACTTTTGTGAAGTAAAAGAGCTGAAACCTTTATTATGTGGGTGACATTCATCTGACTTAACCAATTCACCTACTGGATGTTTAAACATAAGAAGAATGGTGAATGTTGCACTTTGTGTAAAGTGGCCACTTGAACCAGCCAATGACAGGTCATAAGCCCTGTAAATGCTAAGACTTCAATATTCCTTTCTCAGCGTGTTTTCTCTCTCGGTCATGACAAATTTAGATCTGAAAAACTCGCTAAGACGAAACCTAGCCTGTCTACAAACATTTGGACATACCCAAAACATTCTTGGGAATAACCTAGTATTTTCTTTTACAATTTTAAAATGATAGGGTTCTATCAAGTATTTTTTTTTAATACGTAAAAAACAAACAAACAAACAAACCATCAGGCCGTTTCCCCGTGGGGGTAGGCAGAGAGGATAGAACGCCATATAACTCTATCTTGGCATGCAGACCTCGCTTCCTCTACATTCATACATCTTCTAATGCAAGCACGCCGATTATTCTTACTTTTGACATGTCCATCTTCAAGTATTTGATGGACTTGATCGTTCCACGTCTTTCTCGGTCTTCCTCGTTTTCTGTATCCAATAACATTCGCATCGTAGATCCTTTTAGCCGTTTATTCGCTGTTCATTCGCTCTACGCGTCCAAACCAACGCAGCACCCCTTTCTTGATTCTTTCGATATTGTGTGTCTCAGCCTTCACGGATCTCGACATTTGTGCACCTATCATACATTGTTTAACCACACATTTGCCTGAGGGATCGCATTTCGATAGCATTCAACCTACTTTCATAATTATTTTTCCAATTCCATACTTCTAGGTATTTTTCAATTTTTGATAGCGTTATTTTTAAAGAAAGTCTTTTTAAAATGACCTAATCTCACGATTTGATTGATAAATACATAATAAATAAAATAATTGAGTCTTAGACAACTTGAGTTTATTTTAAAGCATTAGTTGTTTCGGAAAGTACAGATCCTTCCATCTACAGGTGTTATTAAAAACTAAACATACATTTGCAGAAATTAAAAATCTTGCTACTGACAGGGGTGTGTGGAGCTCATTGAGGAGGGGAGATTTAAAGAACGGGAATTTTCAAAGTTATGTTGAGGGATTTTGAAATTTAAAATTGTTAAGTATGGTTTTTTCCAAATTTTTTTTTGTATTTCTAGATTTTTAAGCTATTTATTGTTTGGCCTTTTGTTTGAATTTTATATGAATCTAAAGAATTGTTCGATTTCAATGTGTTATTTGCGAATTATGGTAAGATATTAGATTTAAGGGGTCAAACGATTGTCTCATATTCTTATATTTAAATTTATAGGAATTTGGCCGATGTACTTATGGTTATTTATTTATTTTAAAGAAACAAACAGTCGACCGTTATATAATAATATTTAAAAAAAAAACAGTTTAAAGACAGACCAACAAAGTTTCTAAATAAAAATCATACATATGATTAAATTGTGTTACAACAAAAGGATGTGTTTATGTGTATTTGTATGAGAGTAAGTCTAGATCCGTGTTTATGTGTATTAGTGTGAGAGTAAGTGTTCAGGAGTGTGCATCATTAAATAGTAAGTGGGATCGTATCGCAGCCAGAAATAATAAGTCTTAATTTATTTTTTTTAATAATTTATGTAAAGAGCATAACTTAGATACAGTGCGTCTATTTTCAAAGGTAAAATATCCAATTTGTTTGGCAGATTGGCTGTAAGTACAAAGCGTTTTATTGCTTTTAAAATCAAGGTATTTTTAAAATTTTTGTTGAACTATTTCAATCCTTTCTATGTTTGTTATGTATTGTGGGCTCCACACAACGGATGCAAACTCCAAATTACATAATCTCCTCATTGGATCTGATATATGACACTCCCATTTAAAATGTCAAAGTTTTTATTACTTTTCATAATTGTTTCCTGACAGCTTTACTAATTGAACAAATACTCTGTTAATGTCCAAAATCGTATGTTCCTTCCTGTAAAAAGTTATAAATCTTTGTTAAGATAACGTCAAAATAAACTCTACGTATATTGGAATATAAGACTTTTTACATTTTTTTTAGTAGAAGATTCAATTCGCTTGTCAGAGTCCCCTCCACTAATCAAGGGATATTTTTTTATTTCTGCTTTGAGTCTGAAATCTGCCCTTACTGCAAATTTTAAGACATTGGTTATAACAAAAGGTTAAATCAGATAGCTCCGATGAAAAGTTATCTTAATCTTTAGGGGCCATTAGAAACATCAACTCAAACGACTTTGACGAACGTTATAACACTTTGCAAAATGAAATAAAAAACTTATATACTCGTATTTGATGTATTACCTTAGCGGTTAATAATTATAATTAAAATTTAAAAAGAACTTTGTAAAAAAAAAAAGAATAAAAACCCTTTAGTGGTTAAAAAAGAAATTGTTTTATTTAAAATTTAATTGAAGTAAAAAAAGCTTCTATTAATTCTAAATTTCACCCCCGAGGGAGTGATATAGATTAACACATTACACCAGAGATAAAAAGCATTTAACAAAAAGAAATATAAAAGTCTAGGCATTTACAGGGCTTATGGATTGTCATTGACAGATTAAAGTGGTCACTTTACACACATGGCCATGTAAATACCTAAACTTGAGTAATTATTTTTCTTAAATGTTCTCAATCTCCGACTACACTCACTTAGAAGGTTGCAAAAATTCTTACCCATTAATACTAAATGCACCCTTGTATAAGCATTACTACTTCCCATTCTAGATTATGCTAATGTTTCCATGACTGATTTAAGCTGTGAGCAACTCAATAAACTTTAACGACTTCAGAATATATACATAAGGTACATTTTTGGTCTAAGGAAATATGACCATATTTCTGATTATCGTAGGCAACTGAAATGGCTCAAAATTAGACAGCGGAGAGACTATCACTCCCTCTCACTTCTGTTCAATGTACTTCATAGTCCTAACGCTCCTATATACCTGCGTGAAAAATTTCAACGCTTATCAGTTCATGGTTTACCTCTTCGTTCTAATTCTCAAGGCACTCTCTTAATACCCATCCACAATTCCTCTTTCTTCTCTAACTCATAAAGTGTTTATGCGACTCGACTGTGGAATCATCTCCCATCCACCATCAAAGATGTTACTACATTATCTCTGTTTAAATCACGTCTGAAAAAACATCTTCTTTCTCTTCCTTAATCTCTCCTCCTTTCGTTTTTCCTCTTTTTTCCTTTTTCCCATTGAGTAATAGTTTAGATTTAAGGTAATTTATAAACAAATACGTTTATTTCTATTATTATATATCTTTAGCTTTTTAATATTTTTTTCTATTGAATATGTTCTCTAACTTCAATTATAAAAATAAAACTTTTATTTGATTGGTTGGTTGGAAGAAATTTCCATTTGGAAATAAGCCCGCCAATGTACAAATAAAATTATGTACAAAAAATTTAATAAATAAATTTTAAAAAACATATTCTCCAAAACGAAAGCCATTTTCGGAAAGAGAGTACAAGTCTGAATTTTGTCTGGGAAGAGACCATTGCAAGAGACTGCTGCGAGATATTGCATAGATCGTTTAGGAAGAGTACGGTGACATCACACGTACAGAGGAATTATATATATATATAAAGATTAACATTTGCAACATTTTTAACATCCAATTTTACAGGAGCATTATCAGTGTTGCCGGTCGATAATAATCACTTGGTCGCATTCTGATCCTATAAACATACAAATCTTAGTGCCATATCTTCTATTACTAATTCTTTAAAAATTGAAATTATTGTTAAAGCCAGGAAAAACTCAAGTCATCATGTTACAAAAAATAATAATCATTTAAATTTCCCGAATCTCTTTAACGTGTCTCAAATTTAATTAAGAAATATGACTTTTTGTGTGTTTTTTTGTTATCCTATAAAAACAGTTTTGCATTAAAGGTCAAGAACTGAGAGTTGAATCCCAGAACTGCTCACCTCAGATGGATAACAGTCAATCAAATCGTTATGGGTTATTATAGATTATAAAAACAGGAAATCAACACATCACGAATTTCAGTATTCTTACCAGTACGTTTTTATAAACTAATCACATTTAATGCACGCCTTTTTTTATGAAATACGTAGTGGATGTAATTTATTCGCACACGAAATGTTTCGAATAAAATTAAGTTACGTAAAAAATTATGCTATGTTTTTAAAACCTCAAATGTAACAATCCAACACATTATCAGGAGTTTTGAAATAGATTATTTTATTTTATTTTATTTTATTAGGGAAATCAACAGTTCTACATACATATTTTCAGTAAACAAACAGATATAGTGTATAAACTCAGAACTAATAACAGATTTCCACATAGTATACAAAGTTAGTAAAGAAAATATATTACATATCAAATAAATATATTCAATTTATACATATAAAAATGTTATTTTCATGTACTCAAAAATCGAAGATTTTTTAAATATTAATTTTAGTAACATTAAGTTACTGTAAATTGGGCGGGATAAGGACAAAAATGCTCGAAGAGAGAATAAGGAGGGAAAGGGAGATGTACATACATATTTATTATTATAATGTCTACTAAGTAACATAATACATTTTTAGTGTAAATTTTAAATCTGACAGAGTGATGTTTGTGTAATCTATATTTTTAAATTTTGTATTGTACATTGAAAAAGTCCTAAGAAAAAAAAGCATTTTTAACATACGATGTTTTACTTATTGGAATATGAAACAGGTGGTACCGTCTAAAAATCCTGGCTGGCACATGTATTGTTATTAAACCAAGCAGCTCTGTACAGTCCACCATTCTTGTCATAATTTTGTAAAGCAGTAGTTGGTCCGCACACACTCTGCGGTATTGGAGAGAAATGATTCCATGGAAGGTGGAGGCAGTGAGAGTAGATACATAAGAAATACCGGTTTTGCATTTAAGGTACTTTATAAATTTGTTTTGAATATTTTCTATTCTACTTATATATATGGCATACTGGGGATTCCATATCTGAGAGGCGTATTCCAAATGGCTTCTGACAAATGTATAATGTAATGAAATAAGGGCCTTTGGATTATCAAAGTGTTTACTCATTCGAATTATGAAATCTAACATGCTCAATGCTTTGGAGGTAATTTTATTGATATGCGATTAGTTTTGAGTCTAAAACAATCCCAAGATCTTTAATTTCGTGCTTTCTCATTAGTACACTATTGTTTAGTTTGTAATCAAAATTTAGAATTTTTCTCTTTCTTGTGAATGTAATACAGACACATTTATTTATATTCAAAAACAGTTTATAGCGGTTTTACTGAGGTTATAATGTATCTTATTAATAATATTAACATTTAAAGCAATTACTTCGCGGTCAAACATTTTATTGAATTTACTTATGCCTGCCTTTATCTTCCAGCCCTTTATTCAACCATTTCTCACAAAAAATCTAACATATTAAAAAAAAAAAAAACTGTGCACGTTGGTGTTGGGCACTAAAGGCATGTGTGCTGTGAGCACTTTGGTTTTATATTTTAGTAAAACTACTCCTATGGTATAGGTGTATATTGGTATTTGCACGTTGGCGTAATTGGTGTCCTGACGAAGAGACGGGCGCATCTCGAAACCGGTAGTCGTGAAAAATCAGTTAGTGAAAAAATGCAATAGGTTAATATCACTTTTTTTACATTTTTAATGTAATAAAGGTCCAGTAAAAAAAAAATTTGCTAATTATTAGTAGCATAAAAAATACTTTTAAATTTGTAATTTTGAATTCCGCAAAAACGGCGGTTTTATTGGCCAAGCCCCTAATGCGACATTCATGCTTATTTGTTCCTGCCATTGAAATTTGTGAAGAACAATTTCATGAATCTTGACGTCACGACAACCATGGCCAAACACGTCGCGTTTTTCTACTAACATATTTTTATTTATTTTTTACATTTATGTATGAAAACATTTATCTACGATATCAGTATTGATTTCATATATACAATTAATTATTCTTAATCCATTTCATTTATTTTTTATCAATATTCGTAATATGTGATGTTTTCCTATTATGTGATAACCCTCAATAAAATCATAGATATTCATTTTAAGCTCTGGACTCATTGCGCTACCGACTGAAAGATTGTAAGGCGTCAAATAACAGATTGCTGATTTGCGGATTTATACATCTTTTGGTTGCAAATTACGTTATCAACTCCATACAAAATTGCAAAATACGCTTATCGTATACTGGGGTGGTACGCTTTATTAGTATCTTTTCGCGGTCAGGCTCGCTGTGATGATGGTTTGAATTGGGTTTTTGTCACATTCATGAATAGTCCCGCGCAAACACAACAGATTTGTACAACTATATGAATAACTAATAAGCAATCTGGGGGTGCGAGGACTCAAAATTACAATAAGGAACTTCAGCCCTAGGGGTAATTGGGTACAAGAAATGTTATCTTGTGCGGTAAAAATTGGAGTATTCAATTGTAAGGCAAAGTTTCTTGAAAATGTACGAAAAAAATATTTAAATTTTTTAAATAAAAACAAACTACTTTGAACGACATCACAAATTCATATGAATCAGCCAATTATAAAAGAGCTGTGAATGATATCCAATTTGCTTATCATAAATTGATTAATCAGCAGAATTGACTGAGAATAAGCGGAAGAGAATCTTTGACGTCACACGTGGAAAAAATTTAGCGCTAATAATACGCTACATAAAAATTGTAAAAGTTTTTTTTGGCTCAGTTTAAACATTTATTCTTCTTCTTCTTCACATGTCATGTCGGGACGTTGAAGATCACTTGGAAGATAGCTACCCTATCCTGAGCAGTGCGAAACAGCTCTTCCGCAGTTCTGATCCTGGTTAATGCTCGGATGTTTCGAAGCCAGAAAAGCTGTTTTCTTCCGACCCTTCTACGTCCCTCAATCTTTCCCTTCATGACAAGCTGAAGTATGGCATATTTATCACCTCTCAAAACATGGCCAAAATATGAAATCTTACGGAGTTTAAAGGTGGTGAATAGTTCTATATTAGTATTGGCTCTACGTAATACTTTATTGTTGGTTATCATATTGGCCGAAGATATTCTTAAGATTCTACAGTGGATCCACATTTCAAATGCTTCAAGGCGGCTTATATTATTAACTTTAATACGCCTCTACACCGTACAGTAAGACAGACAAAAATTTATTAACAAATAAAAAAAAACAAATACTGTGTTATGGTGTCTATTCACGTTGGGTCATACGATCGTGAGCGGTACACGCGCTGGTACATGCGCTCGACCGAAATATTGACGGATTTTCAACACAGATCAAAGAGATTGTCCGCAGTTCAGTGACGTCCAGGATACGTGAAACAGTTTTAAAATAAAAATTGTGGTCACCCACCCCGGCCCTGATGAAAATTAATGAAACGATTAATTTTTGTATCCGAACACTAGTCCAGTTTTTAGTGCGCCGCCACCAGAGACAGCGCACGTTTTTTTCTGTCATTTTCGCCTACTTTGGTTTTCGACTATATGGTGGCCTAAATATGAACAAAGAAGAAACATTTTAATTTATCGGTTATACCACTGAGATAACTGTTAAAAATAAAATAATTAAAATTAAAAAAGTTACAAAAACATTTTATTTCAATGAGTCCAATATTGAATTGTTTTTATAAATATATTAATAAGTATTAATGAACCCGGTTTGAATAATAAAAAAATAATTTACTGAAACATTTTTTAATATATATTTTTCTTTTACACATAAATTGATATATGCAAGTTGTATCTGCCTATTAATAAATAATAATTGGCCAATAATTCAGGTTCATTAGAAAATATTGTATTTTTTGTTAAAATGACTTTTGTTATTTTTGGTTGATATTGAATATTTTCTTAAAATGGTGTTTTTATACTAAAGTATTTCATAGTCTCTGGACTGGTACCTGAAGCGAAAAACTGATCATCTTTCTTTCAAATAAGACACGCTGGATTTGGTGTAATAATGCAGTGTCCTGTGCAACTTTAGGTACGGAAATGAAATTATGAATACGGAGATTATTAAAAATATTTGGAGATTTTTAAAGATTGAATTTTTCCCAGAATACAAGATATTTGACGAATAAGATAGCAAGGAAGGTTTCTCTTATGGGAAGAATCAAAAGATATCTTACTGCAGATTCGCGCAGGATGATTTATAATTCCATTACTGTGCCTCAATTAAATTATTGTAGTAGTATTTTGTTTTTGGCAACTGAAGGGGAAAAAAATAAAGTTGTGATAATAATAGGTATGAGAGTAATTTTGATAAAAAATAAATACACTAGAATAAAGTTGATGCTGAAACAATAAAAAATAATGACAGTACATCTACTAATATATTTTTATGTAATGTTTTTTGTTAAAAAAATGATCAATAGTTATACCTTAAAAGAGTTGACTCAAAAGGTTTTTTCTAATCAATGTGAACACGTATATAAAACAAAAAATAAACATGAAGTAAGACTGCCATTTTGTAGGAAAACAAATACATAGAACTCGTTGATGCACCGAGCTGTGCAGTTATATTATAAAGAAATACCATTAGAAAAAAGAGAGCAAAAAAATATTATTTCATTTGAATGTCAGTTAAAAAAATATGTGTTAAGCATATAAGTTAGTTTTTAAAAAGTAATATTATTCGTGTTAGCTTTATGGAAGTTTTCTTTTTAAGTGTACGTATATTGTTTACAAATGATAATAATTAGTATATGTTTTAATAATAATTAGATGTAAATTAATATTAGAATATTCGTTCATTATGTTTGTACTATTTTAATACTAAATAAAAAATTTAAAAAATTAAATAAAATACAACTATTCATTTTATTAGGCTAAATTTTTCACAAATTTTTCACCAGTCTGTTTTATGGTGGGCAAGAAGATATTTCTTTAAACAATAAGTCCGCCAAAGTATATGTATTTTTTACTTGATGTTTAAAAAAAAAAAATTAAAAAACTACTGGCTTCAACAGTTTCTATGTCCATCTTGGCGCCAGAGCCAAGTAGTTTGCGCGCTTTTGACGTAAGCACAAGAAATTATAAACGTCGCACATTGGCCCGCACCGAGACACACTGATGACTTGCAAACGTGTGGGCAGTGTAGCGATTTCGTTGCCAATACGCTCACCGGCGTACTGGTGAACGTATCGGCCGACGTGTAGAGCTGCTTTTATAGGTGATCGTGCGGCGATACAGGAGGCTTATTTTGTCGCGATTTCGTTTCGTAAGTTCGATCGTTCGTCATATACCCATCTTATTTTAAAGCAATCAAAATCGTATTTTGCTCGCACACGATACAAATAAATTTATGAAAGAATTAGTTACAGAAAAATGACACTGGATTACTAGGTGTTGCGGATACGCTTAGTTAAGATATTGTCACCCACGTTAAAGTGCTACATTTTGATCAGAGTTTTGGATGAAAGTTTAAATTATAATAAATAAAGCAATCTTCATTCGCCGCAGCCGGTACAGAACCCAAACAAAATGTTAATATTGTCCGTTAAATGAAATATTTATACAACAATGTTGAGTATGTCCAAATGCTTGCAGACTGGCTGGATTTCCTCCCTAGGGAGTTATAGGGACAACATCTTTGAGAAGGGAATATGTAAGTCTAGGCAATTACAGGGTTTATGACCTGTCATTGGCTGGTTTAAGTGGTCACTTTACACACTGTGTAACATTCACCATTCTGCCCATGTTTGAACATCCACATGTCCTCAACTCTTCCATTTGTTGACTTTTGTAAAGTAAAGGAACTGAAATCTTTATTATGTGGGTGAGATTTATCCGGTTGAACCAAATCACCTACTAGGCAACGCCTGAAAACAATTTGCCCATTTTTATACCTCTTCTGGCCACTTAAACCAGCCAATGATAGGTCATAAGCCCTGTAAATGCCTAGACTTCAATATTTCTTTCTTTAAAATGTTTTCCCTCTCTGTTGAAATAAATTTAAACATTTTATTCATGTTCAGGTTGTTAATTGAGAAATTTTAAGAGTAAAGTTTCCAAGGTTTTCGCATTGTTCTGAAGCTAAATTGGACAGTATTACTTTTAAAATATGACGCTCGGGGCCCATTTACGTTATGCTTAGTTGGACCCTGCACACGGATTGGGGGAATATAATGTCGCTGACAAATTAAAACCCAAGAGTACATGAGGTTTTCTTGCTAAGTTAGATGAACCATTTAATTTGAACGCAAAATTTAAATAAAAAAATATTTAAATTTCTGCAACTCCTGGACGTTTAAATCAAGTTAATTTTTTTCAAAAACCAACCTTGATTATTTTTTAGACAACGTTCTACATACTAAGTATTGGTTATTTTCAGAAAAAATATTGCAATAACATCAATATTTGCGGTATAAAACTTTCATGGACAGTTCTTTTTTTTTAAAGACAAGGGTTCGTGGTTAGATTTTTCTTGGAGGGAATGATTTGAGTTGAAAACTTCTTGAAAATTATTTAAGTTGGTTATTTCATGTCAATAAAATGTTAGTACATGTTTTTTCTTTTATATTGATAAGCTTTGCGTTTTTTTTAATGAAGTTCTTGTTATAACTACTACTACAAGAAAAATTATAACTATTTCGTGATTCAAATAAACAAGTAGAAAAAACAATTCACAAATCAAAACACGTACGAGCATAAGGGGTTAATATATTTTCATTATGTTCTTACACGGTCCCACATTACGCATCATATTTTTCAAAAAATTTGCTATTCAAACCGACCTGCGTCTAGCTCAAACAATATTGCCAAACTAACAAATAAATAAATATATTGTGAGAATTATTTCAGCGCGTCACGGCCGGCAGTAAATCAAAACTGTGATATTAGTTTCTGTTGAGACAGGAGACTCTAGCGTTTCGAAATATTACCAAAGTTTGTTTGAATTACTGTGAAAATTTAATTAATTTGGAGTGATTTTAATAAATTAATGAATCGGGTTGTGGTCCCATGGTTAGTGTCTTGGACTCACAGCTCA
Source organism: Micrasema longulum (assembly GCF_059751315.1). NCBI lineage: Eukaryota > Metazoa > Arthropoda > Insecta > Trichoptera > Brachycentridae > Micrasema > Micrasema longulum. The sequence continues at coordinate 70,361 of NW_028278036.1, forward strand.
AAGGTTCGTGGTTCAAATCCCACTCTACCGCAACTTGATTCCCATTTTATAACAGCGAATTATTTACAACTTGTTGAAAATGGCCCTCAAAATGAAATATTTGGGTTAATCATAAAAACGCAAATATTTCTTTGAAAAAATATAAAAAATATATTTGAAGAACTCCTACTTTATCCGGGATAGAAAATAAAATGATGTTTTAATAAAATATCTGTAACAGGCGCACGGAGCGTGACAGAAAAGGCATTTTAAGCGACTTTTCTTACATGTGATAGTCACTGACAGCTGAAAATAATTTTGAACTGTTTATAGGGTGTATTGCAGGCATATACAAATTAATTTTCTGAATGTGTGATTATAAAGAAAAGCTTAAATCGTTAATTGATTTTTCAGTCGGGACAAAGCTTTTTAAGGAAAATACTTTTGAATTTTTCTTCCTTGTCAATGGAAGACCTCGTTAACTTAAGGGACGTTTGAATAATTTCCTAAGTCATTAAGTCTAATAAATACTCAAATGAACATTTATTCAAGGAAGCGAGTGATTTCTGAAAAAGATATGATGTAAAAAAATGTTTCCTGAATATCATCTTCATTGAGCACCAGTTTTTAAAAATAACACATGTTATTATTTTCAAAACTTTTTTATCATATTTTATAATATATAACGATCCATACATAATATATATTTGGTTGGGAAGAAATTTTCACATGGCATTTAGATTGACAATGTACAAATAAGGTTGTACGGAAAGATAAATATTTAAGCAAAGATTGAGAAATTTAAAGCTTAACCAATTAATGTTTTAACATTTTATTTAACTTCACGAAAATCAACAAATGGGAAAATTGACAATATTATTAGCGATAATAATGTTTTATGAATTTAACAATTCCTACAATATACTACATTTTTGTGGTAATAAATTTCTCTGAATTGGGAAATATCACCACGAAAACAATAAAAAACTTAATTTAAAATGAATTGTAAAGAGCATTTGAGTAAATTATAATTTGTGTATAAAATACGAAGTTGGATAAAAAAAGTAGTGATATATGCAAATCAATCAATTGTGATAGATGGTGTTGGAATAACTATAAATGTTAAGATTGTGTTCTACATTAATATTGTTTAAATTATCATCAGCATCAATCCCTTATCCTTCCTCGATGGTGCATAGGGCACTGCATTGCTAAATAAAATGCAGCGCATCTCGATAATTGTTTTCACGAAGGTAAGAGGAGCAGTCTTAGGCATCAGTTGCCAGTCCAGGAACAATGAAATACCTGGGTTTAAAAAACAGACAATTTATTTGGCTCCAGACTTTAAAACCAAAACATTGCAAATATTCACAAGTGTTGTTTTACTGATTGAGATTGATATGTTCAAATCATCATGAATTTCCACTGCCACTATGGTTGCATCGTCTGCGTAGCATGTGATGCTAACGACCTTATCCCTCTTTGTCCTAGATTTACCACGCGAAAGAAAATATTTTTGCTTGTATTTTGTTGTGATATGTTAAACTTGCTTTGTTTCTTTGTTATTCTGAATACGCGAATTATTTTAAAAAAAGAAATGTTAATATTAACTTTATATTTGAAGCACTTACTTTGTGGTTATTTATTTTAATAAAATAAATGAATCAACTTTGTTTTTAACCACTAATTTTTTATCATTGTAAGAAAAAAAAGACTTGATTTATTTAGGCCACGTGTAGTATTTAGTGAAAATGATAAAAAAAAAAACGGAATTAATTCATAAGTTACGTAAACCTTGACGAGGAAGTTTCGAAGAAAGAAAGCTTGTTTCCTTTGAAAACGGTAGGTGGAAAAAAAATAGTGGTTAAAAACAAAGTTGTTTTATTTATTTAATTATAATATTAATATTATTTTAGTCCCGAATTGAGTCCCAAAAAAAGGAATATAATTCACATGTATTATACTTTGTGCTATATTATATGATTTATTTATAAAAATAACGAAATAAAAATTGTCGAATTTTCCAGGAATCGAACCCGTGAACTCAATTATAAAAAGCGAACGTGCCAACCGCAAACGGCGAACAAATATTGGATTAAACCATGTTAATTAAAATACTAAATAAATAAAAATTTAGGCACAGTTGTAAATATTATAGCATGAAAAGTGATCATTAAAACCAGAAAAGGACACACACCATGTTATACCAAGACTTCCATATTCCCCTGCCAAAGAGATTTCAAGTCAATATTAAAATAATTGAAAAACATTTTCAATCGCATTTGAATAAAAAATAAATTCGATCAAACACGATTATTTTACCATAAATAAATTTGTTTTCCTTTGAAGGGTGAAGTGGCCTGTTGATTTTATATTCAGTATTATATACTCATACAATAAGACGACTAGTACGTTTGTTCCAAGGACCTTTATTAGGAGGGGATGAAGAAGACATTACCAATAATTTCTTGGAACTTTAGAAATTGAACAAAGCCTCTCTAGTATTGAAATGCCATTGCGTGATCGGTGGAAATTCTTCACTACCCCAGGGACAATTTTCTAACCACCCTATTATGGGTATTCGGGAACTCAATTAACCGGAAATTATTTATATTGTATTGTTTTTTCATAAATAATTCAATAGACTCAAAACATTTATGTGAAAAAATATACAATTCTAGGCATTTACAAACTGTCATTAGATGCTTTTAGTAAATAAATTAACCTTTATCCTTTTTTATTAATTCGCAGAATTACTTTTTACATATTAAGTCATTATCGTTTTATTTTTGTGTATTTGTTTTATTAATATAATTCCCTTTTATTTTTACTTATATTAGAAACGCGCCGATAAACTTTTATTAATTATTTGTTTGGCGCAATCTAAATATTATTCATTTTTGTATAATTTAGAAAAAATATATGTATGTTTTGTCGTTAAAGTGGCTGCATTACATTTTATGTGAGAGAATATATAATTCAAGGCATTTCCAGGGCTTATGATCTATCATTAGATACTTTAGGTGAATAAATTACTCCATATCATTTTTACTTACTCACAGTATTACTTTTTACATTTTTAGTAATTTTAGTTTTATTTTTGCGTTTATTTGTTTTATTAATATAACTCACTTTTATTTTTATTTATATTAAAAACGCACCGGTCAACTTTTATTCATTATTTGTGTAACGTGATCTAGATATAATTCATTTTTCTATAATTTAGAAAAAATAAATGTATTCATTTGTTAAAGTGGCTACATTACAGACTGTGTAATGCAGCTATGTATATACTTCTTCAATTCTTCCATGTGTTGATTTTTGTGAATTTGTCAAGTGTAAAAGTGTGTAAATTGGACACGTAAATCAGTTAATTCAATTAAGTGTCGAAAATCGTCATTTTAAATTAAAATAAATGATTCAATAAAGGTACAATTAAGTAAATATAATTATGTAAAATTGAATAATAAGCAATAGTAACTGTTTGTCCTCACAAGTTGTAATTTTTACCTATTCTGAGAGGTAGGTTGTAGTTAAAGGTTATAAGCCCTGTAAATGCTGACACTTCTGTATTCCCTTCAATAAAATGGTATTCATCTCTGTTGTAACATATTGGTAGCTCTCAAGAGGGTGGAATCCAGTTCTTGCGTACAAAAATTTGGACAAATTCAAAATATTGTAACAATATTACTTACACAAAACAAACTGTATTTTTTACTTCAACGTTGACTAGAATTTTGCCAATAATTAAAAAATACCCAGACCTTTAATTTGACCATCATGGATTTCAAAAATGACATATTTATTTATTTCTCTTGTGACCATAATATTACCATTGATTAATAATTCAAGTGCAAGGTAGAATCGGGCGCAGCGTGCTAGCTGTTATACGTAGAAATCACGACCAGAGTCGTCTGGTTCTGAGAATGACTAATGATTAATTGACCCTTTAAGCTTGAAAAATATTGTCAAACTACGTAATTGAATGGGTCACTTGAAAAACCCCCTTGGTCAGTCAGTCTAAGCTTTTCAGAAATCTCACAGTCACACAAAAACAGTTTTTTATTGAAATTTTGAATGAAATGTTTAAACATAACTTTAATTTAGAATTTGTTTTAATTATAAAATGTTTGATTTGACCATTTTATACAAGATGGAAGAATCAAAAGAGTATAGATGTTCAAATATCTGTAGAATGGTAAATATTACATAGTGTTTAAAGTGGCCACTTAAACCAGCTAATGACAGTTCATAAGCCCTATGGACGCCTAGACTTCTATATTCCCATCTCTAAAATGTTTTTTATCTCTGTTATATTGTGTTAATATAAACAACTCCCTAGAAGGTTGAATCCAGTCCTTGTGTACATAAAATTGGACATACTAAAAACATTGTGAAAATGTATCTTATTTTTGATTAATTTTTTAACGATATTTCACAGTTTTATCATAAATCTTATAATAAAAGACGAGTGATCCTTTAATTTAAAAAAATGGAATATCCAATGACCGGTTTCATCGCTTTCGCGACATCTTCGAGACTGGTATCTTTATTAAGGAGTTCAATGTATTTATACAAAACAGAGGTAAGGCTATAGAATTCAAAATTATATGAAAGTAAATTAAATAAAGTTATTTTTAATTTAAGGATCATTATTAAATAAAATTCAGGTTAACTAATCGAGTTGGGTCAACTTATGATTTGCCAATCATTTAATAGAAAAGAAACATTCCTTTGATTTAAAAAATAATGTTGAAATAATTCATATTGCACCTAAAGGCCATAAACTTGACAAACTAGAAATTCTCGAAATTAATATAATAAAAAATAAACCCAATGTCGAATTACTTAATGAACAGATAACCCACGTGCATTTTCCGTCACTCTACCCATTGTAATATTTTTTTACTAATGACTTTTTACCCTTTGTTTTTCAAAAATCATTATTGACAAAAACCACACTCACGAAGGATGGGACACTAAAAATAAAATATTTAAACTCATTAAAATAGCATTATATTAACTCATTAGTTAACCCGAACAAATGTTGATAATGATCCTTAAGATAAAAATTACTTTATTTTATTTATTTTCATATAATTTTGAATTCTCTATCCTTACCTTTGTTGTGTACATTGAACTTCTTAATAAAGATACCAGTTTCAAAAATGTCGCGAAAGCGATGAAACCGGTCACTGAATATTCAAAATTTGTGGATTAAAATATCATTCGTCTTTAATTTACGAAATAAATTACAATAAACTTCCATCACGAATTTTCACTTACAAACTTAAATGTTCTATCCTAAATCTTATAATATTTTTATTAACTGTACTTTACTTCTATATATTAACTATGATTTCCATTTACTGTATTTTACTTTATATTTTAACTATGTTATATAATTTGCACAATTTGGCTAGGGCAATTAATAAATAAAAATAATAAGATTCGTATAGTTAATAGCGTGTGTTTTTATAATCAATCTTTGTTTTGATGAAACATTGATTTCCCAACGTAATGAAGTGCGCTTCTAGTCAAATTCAAAGCCCCAAAAACATGACTTTTGGAGTTTCTCAAATGACCGATTAATTATTTACTGAGTTCTGGGAAACACTGTAATTAGTAAGGGTTGTCAGTCGCCAGACTTCGTGAATCTGTTCATAGCAGTGTTAAAGACCTAACTAAATCTTGAGCGTATTATCACAAGACGTTAGCTTTAGTCCATATCATCGAATACGGAAGACTTATGTAATAAAACCATCACACAGTATGCGAATGTTTCTGGTCGTTTAAGACCGATTTCCTTCCGAATTTATTTATTTTTATGACAAAAAAAATTGTTGGTTTTAATTGTCAAATATCTTTTTAATTAAACATACATATATTTTTTAACGTTTTGTAATTTAAATTAGTTTAAATTTTCTTATCATTATTTATTTTCCGTTTTGAAATAATAAATGGCATAATTTTTAATTTATATTTATGCTTTATTATAATTATTACCGGCTAGTTTTCTAATTTATATTTAGGCTTAATTTTTTTAATTTTTAACAGTCTATTTTTAAATTATTATTCATGCTTCAATTTTTATTATTATCTATTTGTTTACAAATGTAAATTTGTTTTTTAAGATTATCATTTGATTTTTTTAGCATCATTAAATGAAAAAAAAATACTTTAAAAAAAAGGTCCTGCCTAAACATAGGAATTTCTTAGCTAGTCGGGACCTGAAACAATGAAGCTCTGTACACTGTAAAGTTGTATAATTAGTAAAATAATACTGAACGATCACGTTCAATAAGCGTATTATTTTATATGTTTTATCTTTGTTTTTGTTCTGTAAAATAAATATGGTGATGTTTATTTATTTTTACACTTTATATATATAAACAATAAATATAAATATAAGAGCGAGCATATTGCTTTAAGGCAATTTCTTCCTACCTACTCGAACCGTTCAGTTTGAGAAAATTACAAGAACATGGACATATTTTAAGGAATAATACTTTATCTTATTCAACGAAAATTCAATAACACTATACTATGAAGAAAGGAAATGAGAGTTGAAAGAAAGAAGAAGGAGAAAGGAAAAACTCAAATATTTAGATACTGACATTTCAATCTAGATTTAAATATTAATAAAGAAAGATTACATTAGTGAGTAGATTATTCCACAACCAAGCAGCTACTACTGTAAAGCGGAGGCAAGAGAGTGATGAAAGGGTATTAAAAAGGTTCTTTCGTTACTAGAACAAAGATATAGTTCATGTTGGGATAGAGGTTGGAAGAGCTCTCTTAGATAAACAAGCGAAGTAGGATTATTTAAATATTGTAAATAAGTGATATAATGTGAATGTTTCTTCTATGCCTGATACTGAGCCAGTGTAGTTGCGTGCGATATTCGGTTACGTGGTCGAATTTGCGAAGATTAAAGATAAAATGTAAACACACAATTTGCAATTGTTTCAACTTATCAAAAAATTCAGAATTAGCATCTGGATAACATACATAATCAAGGATTGGAGGAAGTAAGCTTTGGACTGATTGGCAAGAAATTCTGCAATCTTTCAACTCTTGTGTGGCTGTGATGTCACACTAGTTGACATAGAATACAATACTTGATTTATCTCTTTTATTTATTTAAATGATGAATTTCTATTTTTTGTAATCTTCAAATTGAAATTTTCACACCCGATTTGGAAAATAAAATTTGTAAAACTATGCTTAATGTTAACACAAAAAATATTTATCCTAGCTACGCAAAGAATGAATGTTCGCTAATTCAGCAACACATCTATACATATACCTTGTACAAAAGAGAGCACGAAGATATAAGTCATAGCAACAAAAAAAAAAGACGCTGTTCTGTGGCGGGTGCTGTCTAAAACAGATTCAGTCTTCAGTCGGTTGATGACAGTGATGGGGGATACACGCGCGTAACATGAGCAGCGTATTTGTGATTTTAAATTTATTTTGCTATAAAAGGGCTAAATTATATGTTTATTTGCATAAATTATGGAAAACGAATTATTAAACAGTATGTCTCCATGTTTTTTTTTTCCAAACGTCTGAACTTTAGAATATTCTGTTTTATACTAGTGGTTACACAATGTTACATCACCGCGCGCAAAGGGATACTTTACCACAGTTTTTTTAAGAGTTAAGTAAGTGCAAGCTGCAAAAAAGTTTATAACTAACTTTTATAACTTATAACTAATTTTTTTTTTAAATCACTCTCCAAAATTTATCTTAATGTCCCCTTTTGCGTAACAAGAAATAAGTATTATTCCACCTTCCAGTCTGTAGCATAAACTATGCACAACACTCTTTCACCTATCGTTCTTGCACAAACTACAATTCTTTATTTACATCTGTTGGTACATATATTTAACATGCCTTTTAAATTACTTAAAAATAAACCTAGACTCACTCATTCTGGCTGCGATACGCTCCCACTTGCTATTTATTGGTGCTTACGCTCATACACACCTGAAATATTCGACAGTGCGTTATGGCTCTTACCCCCATACCAATAAACACAAACACACCTCTACACTTACTCTCATACAAATACACACTAACACACCCTCTTGTAGTAACACAACTTAATATTGATAATTTTTTTTAGAAACATCGCCGGTCTGTCTTTAAACTGTATCTATTTCATGTTATTATATCAGTGTCGACTTTATTTTCCTATAAAATAATACCAGATAATTTTGGAACCAATGCAGGATAGTCAAAAACACAACTCAATTGACTGAAAAACTACAATCACTTACGAGTACGTGGCTAATTTAAAAATTATATCGAAGGTAGTATTGAAAAGCATATAAGGCTGTACTAACCACACGACACACAGCATGACTTTACTTTAAAATATGTTTATCGAACCCAAATGGATCATCAAAATTAGTCTGCGCGTTTTTTTACCATGCAAAAGGATATAGACCATTCAAACTTTTTTTATTTTAATTATTTATTGACAATTCTTGATGGAATTCAATTGTAATGATGCAATAAGTTATATTTACATGTAAGTTATTAATTAAAAAATACTTGGTTCACTTTCACTTATTTATTTGACCAATTAGCGATTTCACCCTCTAATGGGCATCTTCAGACTGACTATACAAACATTTTGCAATCGTTCCAACTTATCAAGTAATTCAGGGTTCGCATCTGGATAACTAACATCTGAATAATCAAAGAGTAGAAGAAGTAAGCTCTGGACTAATATTTGCTTAACGTTAATTGGCAAGAAATTCTGCAATCTTTTAAGTAAGTGCAAACTACTATAAACTATAAATAATACGACTAACTTGATATGTTGTCAAAGTGATACTTAAACATATATTCGTCCCAACTCAACACAGGACTTTAGTTCTATGGATTTTCAGAAATATAGATGTTCAAATATGGGCAGAATGGTGAATATTACACAGTGTGTAAAGTGGACACTTAAACCAGCCATTGACAGGTCATAAGCCCTGTAGATGTCTAGACTTAAATATTGCCTTCTCTTAAATGTTCTTCATCTCTGTTGTAATATGTTAATATGAACAGCTACCCAGGGAGTTGAATCCAATCCTTGACTACATAAATTTGGATAAGCTCAAAATATTGTTGATAAATCCACCTGGTCCATGAAGAAGTATAGAAATTGAAAAAAGAACATTTTCAGGCGTTGCCTAGTATGTAGGTGAAACGATTCAATTAGACGAATCTCACCCGCATAAATAAAGGTTACAGCTCTTTAACTTCACAAACATCAACAGATAAAAGAATTGAAGGAATATAGATGTTCAAATATGGGCAGAATGGTGAATGTTACGCAGTGTGTAAAGTGGCCACTTAAACCAGGCATAGACAGGTCATTATTTCTGTAGATGCCTAGACTTCTATATTGCCTTCTTTTAAATTTTCTTTATCTCTGTTGTAATATGTTAATTTAAACAGCTCCCCAGGGAGTTGAATCCAGCCATTGTTTACAAAAATTTGGACAAACTCAAAATATTGTTTAATTTGCAGAATGAAAAAAGCCTTAATATCATAATTGGACAAAGGAAAACCTCAGCACTACTGGAACTGGGTACGATTTTTTCTCTAATGCGCGATAAAAATTAGAGCATTAAATAATTATCTTCTGAAAATAGAATTTAAAAAATAAGCAAAAATAGCCATTCCATAAAATAAATAATATTCCGCTTACTAAGGATCCCCCCAGGATCGTTGTACATATAATTGATACCCCCTAAAGAATCTTTTTTCTCCTCTGTTCTTTCTTCCACTGCCTCTGGGTTTCAATTCCACCCCTTTTTAATAAACCTACCATTTACATGGTTAACTATTCATCAGCAATATCGATTAGGGTAACAAAAGAATAACAAACGCTTTCGACGGTAACTCTTTCAATGCGTAATCGAATTAGTAAAATGCCAGCAATAAAGAATAATTTATTTCCATTTTTAAAGTTTAACTGTGATCAAAAAATGGAATGTAAATATAATTATTTCAGAAGGATAAAATACTTGATGGAGGTGAAAAAAATGGACACATTAATAGACATGTTATTGCATAACAAATATTACGTTGCCACCTTGAAAAATGAGAGATACCTAATTACAATATACACTTGAACCTTTTTTTACAAGGTTTTTAAAGAATACGGCAAGAAAATGAAGTAAAAAACAATATTTTTACAATGCGTTGTAGTATTTATTTAATTTATCATATTCAGTAAGTACAGTCTTATAATTATTCCAAATGAAACCCTCGCTGATTGCGACCCCAGCGAGTGCGGATTTGTTATAACGCGATATTTTTTGCAATGTAGTTACTTAAGGAAAGAAACATTTATAAAAACTGGAATGATAGAAAAATGAAATTGCCTGAGCCTACAGTGCGATCAATTTTGTAACACCAAGACAAAATTAAATATCTTGGTTATCATTTAAAATCTCAGAACGGTTTTTTTTTAAAGCAAGCAAATGTTGGTTTGATCGGTTTAAAAAACAATCAAACTTGCATTGCTTTAAAATGATAACCAAATCGGCTAATGCAGATTCAGTTGAAAAATATCCAATAAAGTTCCGTGAAAAATCTACCGTTGATCGCAAAATTTCACTTATTACGGCCATGTACAGATTCCCCGCAATCAACGAGGTTGTCTGTATTCGTTTTTGGAATTCCATGCATTGGTTGTTAAATTATTAGGCGCAGAGGTATGCCCAATAGAAGGGTAGTAAATAATAATTGTTACGATTTTTTAAAATATTTTTTTTTCATGTCATGTTTTAGTGCAATAGGAAAATGTCACCATTTTACAATTTCAAATTAACAAGGGTTGAAATATTATCGAGTGACAAAATCTCGCCATTAAAAGATGAAAATTGAATTAACTTATAAAATGCTCAATTTATTTTGATAATCAAAATTATAAATTTTTGAAACAAAATTTCTATTCAATTCATTATCTTCGAATTTAATAAGTATTTTTTCTTTTTATGAGTATACGAGTACATAGTTTAGTCTAAATATCAAGAGGCATAATCTGCTGGTCAATAAGCAGTTATGTTTTATTTATGTAAATGTTTAAAGTATATTTCTTATCAGCAACACCTAAAAAAAACATTGATTATGTCTAATGCATTTTTTTTGGAGTGATTTTGAAAGAATGGCAAAACCGTATGGTTTCCTGAATTTTTATCTGACTGCAGCATTAATAAATTGGTATTTAATATAAACGATATCTAAAATAAAACCTTATAACCTCTTGCATGCTAGAAAAACGCCCAAACCACAAGGCTGGCATAATATATAAGCGATTTGTTGACGTTCATAAAATATATTTATGTGCTTTGTTCATTTGTTAAGTTTTTCATTAAAAATAGAAACCAATATTATATAAATGTGTTGTCATATAAATGCTTTTATTATATTTGTAAAAAAACTGGCCCGTTATTAAACCATGGAAAAAATATTTACAATACGTTAATTCTTTCCAAATCCTTATTCCCGAAAATCCTAAAGACCTTTACTGTGATAGTAGTTCGAAAAAGACCATTTTTTTGTTATAAAAAAAGGTTCTTGCTATAACATTGGTATTTTTCCAACTTTAAAATGATGAAATTGATAAAACATTTTTTATGAATTTATATTTTTTTATTTGTAAAGTTTATTCGTGCATAGAAAAATTCTTTGAAACATAAAATTTATCTTGTTTTTTTTCATGGTTTAAATTGACGCGTTTGTTTTTACTTTGAAATGAAGCAATTTTTGTTACAATCAGTGTTTAAAGCAACAATGTTTGGAGAAATGTCTGTAGACAGGCTGGAGTTGCCGCCCGGAGTTCCATAATTATAAATTTCTTAATCTAAATAAAATAAAATTAAACTTAAATTCTAAATTTGTTGCATAAATAAATAATAGTGCGTTTATTGTAAACATTACTTCTTTGTCTTAGAGAACACATCAAACAAATATTTTGATACTATGGGCACCGGCAACACCAAATACCAGACCCGCCAATACACCAACTTAACGAGTCACCAACTGCGGCGAAACGGAAAAGTTTGTACTGGTCGACTGACACGTCAAAGCTAACGACATTCATCGTCAACGTAAATTTAATTCGCATTTATTTAACATGGCTCGATTTCATTCAGTATTCTCTACATCTCTCTTTTATTATATTTGAGTCTTCACTATTATAATAAAGTCACAAAATTCCTCAAAATATGTAGGCGAATCTTTAATTAGAATACACGCATCCTTGTAACAAAATCTCTGTTAAATTCAATTCAATTAGTTATCCATACACTAAAAACAGTTCGCTACTATACTTTACTATGAATATGACATGACACATGTTTACTTTGTTTGCCCATTTGGCGCCCTTAAACAATAAAACTCAGTTAAGATAGTATTCATTTTGAATACTAAAATTTTCTTTGAAATATAAGCAAAGAAAATTTTTCATTTCGCGTTTTGCTTGAACAAAATTTGATTAGAAATCTTAAAACTAAGATGTTAAATTAAGATCATTGAGAAATTATCGTAAAATAAGATTTGACTTTGAGTCAATGTAATAACGGAAAATATCATTTATTATCTGGACTCAGAAACCGACTTCTCTTAAGAAATTTGAAATTTTCCTAATTGTTAGGTTAAAATTTTGTACAATAATTAAACAATTATCTTGGGTTTGGAATCAGTACTCTTAAAAAAAATATGAATTTAGATTGAGTAAGATACTGATCATAACACAATTATGGTAAAAATTTATATGATTCATTCATTTTTTTATTTTGTTCATTAACGCTCAAAAGGCATTTACAAAAAATAAAAATGAAATACATGCTAACATACTAAATAATAAACAAAAAATATACGGAAAAAATATGTGAAATTAGTTAAAAAGGATATAATACAAAGTTTTACAAAGTTAAAAAAAAAAACCAATACTATATGCAAGAAAAAACAGTAAGCACATAAACAAAAATGCAAAGATATAAGCTTATGAAATAAATTCTGTAAAGCAAACACAGTAAATAAAGTGTTACGGTAAGCAAGAAAGACAAATTTGTGTTTAATTAATAAACAAGCAAGCATATATAATGCGTATTTGCCAATACTACAATGCAATTTGATATAAAAGTAAAAAATGAAAAAACAGGTATAAGGTAATAAAATAAACAAGTAAGCATTTTTTTCTTTTATGGAATTGAATTGTCAATAATAGTTTGACGAGCAGCTACAAATAAACTTGATATTGTGGACTTATAAGATGGTGAAGAATTGGACAGAATGTCTGCAGGCGTTCCGTAAGTGTTATCTAACCTATGCATTCTCAGTATCAATGAATTGTTTTGTTGGTTGGAAGAAGTACTGAAGCAATGAAACAATAAATTACTCCTAGTGTTGACAGCAGGTACTCTAAAATTAATCAATTCTAGTATTTTTGGTGCGTTGACAGGTACTGAATTTTATGACCATAATAATTTACTTGTAGGCACTTTCTTCTTCGCGGGTCACAATCTGTACGATTGGTTTGCTTCATGCATGATGCATGGTCAGTTTCCACCTGTCTCTATCCTCCGCTTGTCTCTTCGATTCAGCGTACCCACTACAATGCATGTCGGAGATAATCTGGTCCATGTAGCTTAAACGGGTGGTCCTGTGTAATTTGTGCCTTTGCAAATGCCCTCCGCAATCGTAAGAAGCAGGCCTTGGTGTCTATTGTTATGGTCTGTCTTTGGCTTGCTATTGTGCAACTTTAATAAGCAAGCATCTTGAATCCCCTACCCTGTTTAATACCAACATGTTCCGACTAATGATTCCTTAACATGCGCCTGTAGCACTGCATCTCAAACGTCTCCAGGCGGCCCCGTTCTGCCTGTCCGATAGTCTACGTTTCACTTCGATACAATATTATGCTAGAGACCAGAGACATTATAAGATTTAAAAATCAAAGATTTCTAATTGAAAGCTATTCTTGCTTGTTTTATCTGGCTGACCATTTCTAATTTCGATCGACCATCGTGAGTAATTTTACTACCCAAATAAACTAATTTCGCCCTTGAAATTACATATATTACATAGATATTGGTTAATAAATTCTAAGATTTTTTCTCCAACGTCTATAATTTAGGTTATAGGCATGAGCGTTTTTTAGAATTTTACATTGATTAAAATTGTGGTTAGTTGGTTCTCTCATTAGGGTTTAAACAATAACCAAAATCATTAGATCGTTGTCGCTGACCCTATAATGGCGTCCATATGTGGAGAAACTGAAAACTTTGTCTCACAATGCTGCAGAAACAGCGAGAAAGGGATGATTTGATAGAGGCATACAAGATACTCAACAGTCAGCACAGCTGTCCAAATTTGGATCCCATGTTCAAGCTTCAACAAGATGTTCGTCTTCGAGGCCACAGTCTCAGGCTGAGGAAAACGAGATTCAATCTAAATCAACGGAAGAATTTCCCGAGCAATAGGGTTTTTGAAGGTTGGAATAGGCTGCCACAAGGCTAATCTCAATTTGTAGTCTATATAGGTTCAAAAACGGACTAGATTTGTTTCGAAAAAGGTAAGTGCGCCAACAACCAACTTTCATTTAAATTAATTTGAGCATATCAGCTTTAAGCTGCTCGCTAAAAATTAATATAATAATATGAACAATATAACATGTCCATTTATATCTACTACACATTGTCACATACATAATCGTACAAACGTGCTCAACACACACCCGTCACCGATACTCACACACCCTAATATACACAATAATTACACCCATAAGCTAACACAACATCCTTACAAATTTCAAATCATAACAGAGATGGTGAACAAGAGAAGGAAATATTTAATTCCAAGCATTGCCAAGGCTAACAACCTGTCATTGGCTAGTTTAAGTGGTCACTTTAAGCTCTCTGTAAGATTCAACATTTTGCTTATATTTGAATATCCATGTTTCTTCAATTCTTCCATCTGGTGATTTTGTTAAGTGTTAGTGAAACATAATATTGTATAAATAGTTTACAATCGATATACGAGGAATCATTGTGTACATTTTTAATGTATTAGGTGTTAACATAGGTTGAGGCTGATTTTTCTCAATTAAAAATTGAGCATCAAAAATAAAACAAAACAGTAAACTCAACAATGTTTTTTGTATGAGCAAATGCTGGTAGACAGGCTGGATTTCTTCAGTAGGGAGCTATTTAGATCTAATATTTTTGCAACAGATAGGGTAAACAACGTTTGATACCCACATGATTAAGGTACCTGCTCTTTTACTTCACAAAAGTCAACAGATGGAAGAGTTGAGGAAATGTGGATGTTTAAACATAGGCAAAAAAGTGAATGTTACTCAGTTTGTAAAATGGCCACTTAAACCAGCCTATGATAAGTCATAAGCCGTGTAAATGTCTAGACTTCCATATTCCCAATGGTAATTCCAAATGGTAAAGGTTCTTCGTATTTTGAAACACTATTTGTTGCTCTTTTAAAAACCGCTGCTTTTCCGTTACATCTATTATTTTATTTGATTACAAGTCTTCAAAATGGTATGTCAAGTGGGCAGAAGTAAGCATTTTCGACACCTCTTTCTGTTCGCGCTCAATCGAGATAATAATGCTGCCAAAACTGCCCGCGAAATTTTCGCAGCGCACGGTGATGATGCTATGATAATGAAACGTAAAAGCTTACCTTTTTCAATATATTATTAATATTTTTTTAAAAGGTGCCTTTACAACATAATATTTCATAGTCCCTGCACTGGTACCTGAAGCGTAAGACTGATCATCTTACCTTTATGTAACAAAAATGATCAAGATACACTGCTATTGGTGTACCAATGCAGTGCCCTATGCACCATTAGATGCGGAAAGGGAATGTTATAAAAGAATGATGATAAAAGCTTACACAATATCCTGTAGAGTAGATTTTTTTAACCATATTCCATTATTTGGTGCTCATTTTTAAATTTGGAAATAAACGGGCAAAACTTATGTCAACACTAATACAAAAACTCGATGCGTATTAATTTTTAAAGGTATTTCTATGGGATTTTTGTCACTGTAAGCGGAAACTTTTTACCATAAATGAGAAGGCACACGTGGGATCTAAACTCAGGTGATACACGTGAACTGTATTACTGTTTTAATAACCCCATAAAAAAAATGTCTATTTTTTTAATAATACGAGACCCGCTGTTTATTGTGGCAATGGTTTGAAATGAGGGAAAAATAAATATTTGGGAAAAACAGTTTTTAAAAATGAATAATTTTTTCCTATTGTAAATGTTTTTATCGTGTCTGGGCGAAATTTTTCATTCCGCCCAGACGCGATAAAATCATTTATAAACTGTTCTATTTGTGATAAAAAAATCCAGGTTATAAAATTGAACCGGAACTCCTATCGAGTTTTTTTGACTAGATTGCAACATAAATTAAGAGACATGTCAAAGACATTTACAAACTTACAGACATTGTTTCATTTTTGGTCATACCGTATTATGAGATGGCAAAAACGGCCTTTCAAGGCGTAAATGAAGACTCTCTCACTAATATTGACTATACTTTCAATCGTGACGTCCACCAGTATAATACGTGGCAGAGTCAAAATATTGACGTACCTGGACCACGCACGACAAGGTATGGTCTAAGGTCTCTGCTGTACCTTGCTTGTAGTGAGTACAACAGGCTACCGGAGTCCTATAGAACGCCAAAAATGACTATATTTGTTTAAAAAAAATACTATTTGAAGAGGTACGTGGAAGGAGAAATTTAGTTTTAAGTTCTTCTTTTTCCTCGAATATTTCTTTCATACAATATGTATATGTTTAATATTAATTTTTATTATGAATTGTTTTAATTTCTTTGTATTATATACTTGCTTGCTATCTTATTTCAGATTTATGTACATATTATTACTTATTACTCTATTATTATAAGTACCATACCTTTATGTAAATATGATTCTGTCCCAAAATGAGTTTGTTGTAACTCCTGAGAGCACAAAAAAAAAAATTGAATGATTTAATAAAAAAATAAAAAAAAACTTTGAAAAAGGAAACTGAGAAAAGGGGAGAGCTGCCTTTGTGATGTAGTTAGTGATTAGCTTACTTGACTCACCTACGAAAGGAATTGGTTTCGATTCTCGTTTGAGAACACAAAAATTAAATGTGACTTTTTTCAAGCCTGGGCGTTTAGTGTTGTAGGCGATTACAACATTGGCATATTGGTATATTACCACATACTGATTTTTTAAGGCTACCGGTTTCGAGACGTATCCGTTTCTTCATCTTCGTCAAAAATATAAACTAATTGAAATCCAGAGATTCAAATTTTTTCTTCTTAAATTTGGGAAGTCTATATAATAATACAAATTTAATTACACAAGAAAATGAAGAAATTGAACATTTTGCCTTTGTTATAGAAAACGATGAAATTGTAACTAAATTTGTAGCAATAGAGGTATAACATTTTTGAGAAGGGAATAAGTATGCCTAGATATTTACAGGGCTTATGACCTGTCGTTGGCTGGTTTTAGTGACACTTTAACACTCTCGAAAGTTGAGGGAATGTGGATGTTTTAACAAAAGCACAATGGTGAATGTAACAGTGTGTAAAGTGGGCACATAAACCAGCCAATGACAAGCCAAAAGTCCTGTAAATGCCTAAACTTCCATATTCCCTTCTCAAAAATGTTTTCCGCCTGTTGCAACAAATTCAGGTCGAAATTACTCCTTAAGGAGGAAATCCAGCATGTCTACAAACATTTGGACAAACTTAAAGCATTGTTAAAGTGAAACTACACTACAGATAAAACCAAGTGAAAAAAAATGATAGTTTTTTATGTCGACGGTGGACAGGAAGAAGGTATAAAGCGACATGTAACAACTTTGCTTTAAAATACTATGCCCATTATTTTGGTGTCATTTCTACATAATTCAAACAAAAATTAGAAATATCAGATGTTTTGTTATTTTTTTTTTTTTTAATTAAAAAAATGACCCGCTAAGCCTCTATTCTGAGGCTTGTCAGCAGGTGGGAAAGAGGGGATATGGAAAGAGGTAACGAAAAATACGCCGCAACACCCAGACCAATGATTAGTTGCTACATGACACTCAGAAACTTTATCTTTTCCAACGTCGATATATTTTTACATCCACCTGAATTAAAGTTACAATTTGTAAAATACTAAAATTGTCATTAAATTGTAATGAAGGTTACTGTAATTTCGTTATACATTTCCTAAACTTTTAGAAAAAAAATAAAGCTTTACAACTCTATAAGCTTTAAAAACATATGTTATTTAAAATGTAGGAAATGTTGTGATCAAAAAAAAAAAAAAAAATGTTTTAAAGGACGCACAAGTTTCTGAGCAAACATCTTTAAAAGTGACAGTTTTTCATACAGACAGAGAATAAGAAAACTTGGATTTTTAATAAGGGCTTAGTCACATACAACATATCCAAAATCCAAAACGGCATAACCTTTTGCAAGCAAACATCCGTTTTTTATGTTTTTTATTTCCTTTTTTTAATTAGTTAAAAAAATACCAAATATTATTTTACAGAATATTTATTTTCGCTTACATTTTTCAAAATTATAATTGTCTTTTTATTATGGAAGCAAAAATTCATTAACATTTTCTAGTATACCCACGAACAGGCCATGCCTTTGTGGGATTTTTTTGTCAACTATTTTTACCATTAATTTATATTTCATTGCTATGCAATTATCTTTATTTTTTTGTATACTCTGTTTTAACCTCTTATGTATTTTGTAAAAAAAACAAAAAAAATAAACAAAAAAATTAAATTAAATAAAATAAATAAACGACTTACCCACAGAGCTTATATGGGAATACGTTTTGTCTTTTTTAAGTCTTTTGAAGAATAAATTTTACGATAAAATACAAAAAAGCCCTCAAATAACACGTAAAAAGCCGTGTAGTTAAAAATAATTTTATTGGTTGTATTGACATAAGTAAATTAAAAAATATATTTTCGCATACCAACTTCCGGCACAGCTGAAAACATATGAATAAATTAAACCTGTTCATTATTCCGGATGTATCTTAATTAGGCAATTTTATTCCATTTTCCACCGAAAATACGATCATTTAAATTCAAATAAATTGGGTTTCGTAATATGTATCTAGAATCCAACTATGTTTGATTTGTGCTGCGATGTATAATAACGCTTTTCTCGTGATGTGCTGTAAGAATATTTGTCTAAATTGCATAAAGTTTTCGGTTCGATTTTTACAAGAACAACACGATATTGGATTCAATCAAGCCAATCAATTTGTGAGTACGGTATAATCGGTTGGGGTGGTGCGAGTGACACAATTTTATATCTTGTATTTGTTGCACGAAAATCCATAATTAAAATAATACTCCCGTCCCGATACAGACATCTACTGAAGAAGTATTTTACAAATCACAACTTATGACACCAAAACAATTAAACGCTAAAACAATACTCACTTACAGATTCAAAAACTACTCTTAATGAAATAAAAGACATAACCCCTACAATACATTACATACAAATAATATAATCACTAGATCCTCAACACAAAGACAACTTAAACAAATACAAATACCACTTTCAGACAAAGGGATTTTGAGTGTTTTTCAATTAAAATCTATAACCTACTTCCACTATCTATTAAAACGATTCGTACCGAGAAAATGTTTTAAAAGGCTTGATAAAAAAATTGATAGTGGAGCTAGGTAGAAGTAAAATGGATTGTCTCATTTGCCCTAACCAATATTGCATCAACTGCTCCACAAGTGTACAGCTTATGTTAGGTTTTTGTTATTTTCATTGTGCGTTTTGTAATATAAATAATATAGATGTACATATATACCTAGTTTTTAAATCAGTCTGAATATTTTGTTAATTATCTCTGTTTATTAAGTTAGTATTCTTTGTTTATTCTCAAATGTTAAAACATTTCAAAAAAGTGTATTGTTAAGTATTTTCGGCACGGGTAACCCCAGTCTGGTCACATTATTTTTATTATTGTTCATAGTTTGTAAGAGTAAAATATAAATAAATAAATCAAATTAAAAAAATATGATTGGAAATTTATGTTTTAATAATCTATAAAATAATAATATTAATACTAATCCATTCTTGTATCCATAATTTTTTCTAGCAGAGATGCTGGATCTTGAATTTTGATTCTTGTAGTCAAAATTTTCTTAGGAAACATTTTTATAAGCTGATTTCTAGAAAAATATATAATCCAAATATTCTGAAAGAGATCAGTTTGTACCTTCCCAATAATTAAACTAGAGCGAGATCTCATGCACTGTTTTACACACCCAGTAGCCGTACAAATACAAGTTAGAATTCACCATTCACCCATTATTAGGGCTAATTGTTTTCTGAATACGGTTTCTCCGGAAAAATGAATCTATTTTTCCGTACATATTGGCAGTAAAGCAGTTATTTATTTTCAATTCATTAACTTCTAACTTATATTTCTGTCTGAATTATGTAATGAGTAAAACATACCGTGAAGTAAAGCACACTTCAATTCGTCAAATAAATAAATAAAAAATAATGTTGTTTACATTACCTACATATATTTATGTTCGTGTCTGCGAATGAAAAATATAGTTCTGTGAGTAAAATAAAACCAGAATCCCGAACGAGTTTTATCAACTCGATGGCTACTCTCAAGTAAAAGTTCTGAGAAAGGAAGTTTAGTGGAGAAAAGAATGCCTCGTAACATTCACCATACCACCTATGTTTGAACATTGATATTCCTTTCATTTTTCCATCCGTTGATTTTGATGAAGTTAAAAAGCTGAAACCATAAATGATCAGGTAAGATTCACCTGACGCTGGAAATGAAAAAGTTACAAAGCGACATGTAGCAACTTTACAGAAGTGTCAATAATTTTATTTTTTTTAATTAATAAAGAATCTCGTATTTTTAATTTTTATAAAAATTTTGTAAGAATCACGCCAAAATAATACGTTTGTATATGATTTTTTAATTAATAAAAATAATTGGTTCTTCTGTAAAGTTATTAAATGTCGCTTGGCAACTTTTACCTTTTCAACGTTGATATGAATTATTTCACATACTAGACAACGCTTGAAAACAATTTTTAAAGATTGTTACACAATCTGTAAAGGAGCCACTCAAACCAGCCAATGACAGGTCATAAGCCATGTGATCCCCCCTTTCAATGTTCTCCATCTCGGTTGTAATATATTAATCTAAAAATAAATGCCCGGAAAAAGAGAGTACATAAAATATGAACAAAAATACTTTCAAACGATCAAACAGGTCGACCTTCGTTTTGTACTTAATACGATAATCGATTTAGAGACATCTTGCACGCCTATTTATTGATTAAAATATTAGTAATTACTTAACACGCGTCATGTAGAACTCACGCTCAAGATGTTAAAATAATATGATATGCTGAGTAAGAACATTGTTACACAATATAATATCGTCGGCCTAACTTGTAAAACTTGACCAAAAGTTATTTTTGTGCAGGGTTGAGTAAAAATAGTTTTTACTTCAGTAGCAAAGTTTTCACGAAAACAAATACACACATTTTACTTATATTTATTTTCATTATGTTTATTCATACTTTTTGCTTACAACTATAATTAAAAATAAAAATAATGTGACCTCACTGGCGTTTCCCGTGCCGAGGACACTTAACAATATACTTCAGACAGTTTTAAAAACAAGGTATTTATGTACATCTATATTATTTATATTACAAAACACACAATGAAAATAACAAAAACCTAACATAAGCTATACACTTGTGGATATTTACGAAGATTATTTTTAATCAAATCAGAAAACACTAAAATACAATTTTTGATTATTTGTGGTTTTGCGAGTTTTACCAGTTAGGGTGACGATATTACATTGATTGGAAAAGTAAATAAGACATTGGTCAGGAATCTTAACATAGTTCTGCATATAAAATATCCTCATTATTTCCTTTCTGCATCAAATGGTGCATAAGGTATTGCATCGGTATACTAATCGCATCGTATCTTGACCATTGTTTGTTACATGAAGGTAAGGTTATAAGTCTTGCACTTCACGTGCTTCTCCAGGAATTGTTAATGTTTTAGTGAAAAACCATAGAATTAAGAATAGTCCAGAAGGAGCGTAGAATCATATTTGAATACATCGGACTGTGTCCAATAATTCCCTCACTCCGCCTTACTTTTGCCGCTCGCATTCGTGAAGTCACCGGGTAATGTTGATGGGGAAAAAAAAAATCATAACACAAATGTAAGGTAAAAAAAGTAATCTCTCAATTTCTCTAAAATTTTATTGTGCGCGCGGAAACATTGATTGACACAACAAAGAAGATAAGTAAAGGGTCATTTAATAAAAGTAATTAAATTAATGAACTTTGAACCTAAAATATTTAAAAAAAATATTTGACATAAAACGGATATTTTTATATCATGTTAAATGCTATTTGGTGTTTTAAATATAATGTCGTTCAAATGTCTCCTACGGCGTTGTTTAATCTGAGATCTAATTTTCATTAATTATTCCATTAGATGAGCAAGGTAGGGTAAAAAAAATTACTACCCTGGCAACACTAACGAAATTTCCATTTTGTTCCTTCGACAATCTGACAGATGGAAATATAATTCAGTTTTAAGTAATGCATTTGTTACATTTATTTACACATTTGTTTGCAAATTTTAGATGAAATGTGATTGCATCCTGTTTTTTTAAGATCCTAGCAGTATTTCCAAACTTTTAAAGGACAGAACACAGCCTAGTTGAATTCAAATCAGGAGTTGCGTACTGAGCGACGTCAACAAAGAAACTAATTGGTCAAAACGTAAACCTACTTATTTATGAGTAGTTGAGTCGCCTTCTGTTTGACGTGCGTATGCGGTTTCTGGACTTTTCTTAATTCTATAGTAAAAACACATTTTGAAATAAATATTCTTTGTCAACCATTTCGAGAATTAAGTCCGAGACCACTTTCCTAAAAAAAAAACGCTCAGGCTAATTTTGATAATTCATTTGGATTATATAGACATGTTACAAGGTGACACCATGTTATCTGTCGTGTGGTTAAAAGTCATCATATGCTTTTAAATATTGTCTCCGATATATTTTTTGAATTAGCCATTTAAGTGATTGTAGTTTTTAAGTCGATTGAATTGTATTTTTGACTGTCCTGCATTAATTGCATAAATACATTTTGTTTTGTTATTATTTGGTATTATATTGACGAAGTTAGTCGCAAGATTTTAGCAGCTTGCACTCACTTAAAAGATCGCAGAATTTCTTGCCAATTAATGTTAAGCGAACATAAGTCCAGAGCTCACTTCTTCCAATCCTTAATTATGCAAATATATGTTCGTCAGATGCTAATTCTGAATTGCTTGATAAGTTGGAACGATTGTAGAATGCTTGTATACGTTTTATCTTTAATCTTCGCAAATTCGACCACATAACCGAATATCGCACGCAACTACACTGGCTCAGTATCAGGCATAGAAAAAACATTGACCATCTATCACCTCTTCACAATATTTTTAATAATCCCACTTCGCCTGTTTATCTGAGAGAGCTCTTCTAACCTCTGTCACAGCATGGGCTAACTCTTCGTTTTATTAACGAGAGAACTCTATCGATACATATTCACCGCTCTCATTTTTTTGCCTCCTCTTTCACAGTAGTAGTCGCTCGATTATGGAATAATCTACCCACTAATGTCAGAGACGCCTCGCCCCATCTTTATTAACATTCAAATCACTTATCAAATTTTACTTCCTGAATATTTAAGTGTTTTCCTTTTTCCTTTTTCCTTTATCTTTCCTTCCTTCTTTGCCCCCTCTTTTATTTATAGTAGAGAAAAATATTATTTTTAATTTATTTATTTATTTTGCATAAACGGCATAAATTGCCTTTAACATATATTGAACATAAATATGAAAAAAAAAAAAACATATTTAAAAACATTACAAAAAATTATAAAATTGCATAACTATAACAATAGTAACAAGTAGGTAAATACACATAAGCAACCAAAAACATTAAAGAAATAAATACATACTTAAATATGAAAAAACAAAAAAAACAGAAAAACATTTTTAAATATAAAGAAAAGTTTAAGAATAATATTGCGAGAGAAAAAAAGTAATTAGACTCGTTTTATAACTATCAAGTCCAGAACCAAATATATCAGCCTTGTCCTCATACTGATTGCCATATCTATGGAGCCTAGGGATAGGCGAGTGCATGTGATAGTTGGTTCTAGAACTTGTAGAACAAAAAGGAGATCTGTGGCGGGTATGTCGACCAGGTACACGGAAACACACCAACTCCAGCAAATCTGGACAGTCAATTAATGAGTTGATCACCTTAAAAAGTAATATTAGGTCAGTTAGAATTCTTCTATCAGAAAGTCTTAAAAGATTTGCTGAAGACAACAATTGATTATAATTAAATAAAGCAGCTGGAATATGAAGTTTAAAATTAATATATTTTAGAAATTTCTTCTGGACGAAATGAAATATTTTATCTTATAATGAAATTATTAATATACCAAAAATATGTTCAGATACCGCTAATTTTCTCAAATTGAACAATTTGGGCAGGTAGGAAGAAATTGCCTTAAGGCACTATGCCCACCCTTATGCATATGTATGTATCACTAAAAAAATAGTCCAGATCTTGTCTCGATGTCCCTTATGTTTGTCAATGCTTCTTTCTTTTTTTAAATGTTTTAAACTATTCTTTTATTGTAATATTTAAACCTAATAAATTGTATACATGGACAATGTCCGTTAATAAATAAATAAATAAGTATGTAAACTGTATATGTAAATAAAGTATATAAGCATATTCATGTTTATCTGCATTTTATGTCAAAATGGCGTGTTTTTTCTTACAGTACAGTAGTAGAAGTAAGGTGAGTGAATCATGAATTATTTTAATGTCGACGTATTCTTGTTATATCTATTTCGTTCTTCGGAAGGCAATCATGTAACTAAGTTTTATTTTGTAGAAAAAGTATATTAAAAAGATGACGCGAGTAGCGTCACAAGTAAAAAAATAGCGAAAATATGAACAATTGTAATCTCATATTAAACTACACTTAATTCTTTGAAAAAACTACTACAGTAGTGCTCGAAAAAAAAACAAATTTGACCCGATAAATCTTGGCCGAAACTAAGTGCACGTCATCACTAGAGGCCTTACAGGGCAATGCAGATTGAATAAACAACTTGCTTGAATGAATATCTTTGTAAAACTTCTAGATGTAGGTTCTGCAGTTCAGACGAAAAAAACCTTTACACGTGTTACGTAAATGGGGACTTTGTATCACAAAAAATGCCGCAACTTTGGGGGACATCTATTAAATTTAAACCTAAGGATATGAGAACACTCGCCCCCTGGCTAATAGCCTGATTCTTTAGAGACCTTGATTTGGAAGATTAGCAATAGATGATTTAAGAGCATTTGCAAATCCACTCAGTAGTCTTGGCTCTCGGTAGTCTTGGGCTTGGAGAGAAAGAAATCATTTACGCATACGAGTCATAATAAATCTTCTTGACACAGGTCCCAGTGATGTCAGAAGCTTATATGGCACGACCCCCATTAAGAATAAGAGTAGAAATAAATATTCTCAATCGTTTTGAAAAGAAATCTTTGAATATGAAAACGTTTTCTATTTTTTATTGTACAAACAACATAAATATGCATGTACGAAAAAACATCACCATATTAATAGTAAACATTAGTTGTTTTCGTTTTTTTAATTTAAAAATGATTACCAAAAGTAAAACGAAATTTACGTCTTTCAAGAATATTTTTTTTTGCACAATATATCTGTACCTCAGAGGCAGACGGATGCAAATCCAGAATTTGATGAAATGACATTTCGATTTTCGTATCCAGTTTACGAAAGAACCAATGAATTAAGATAATGATAATTCAAATAAATGCCACAAATGATTATAAATCACTTAGAGAAAGTAGATTCTTAAGGCTCTTGTTAAACATTTGACGTTTGAATTTGCATCCGTATGCCTCTGAGGTACAGATATTATGTTTGTTTTTACATTACAAATAGTTCTTGTAACAAGCCTTCAAAATGAAATGCCAAGTAGACAAAAATGAGTATTTTCAATACCTCGGTTTGTTTGCGTTCAATCGAGAAAATAAAGCTGCCAACGTTGCTCGCGATATTTGTGCAGTGTACGGTGAAATTGTTGACCAATTTGATTGAAATAATGTCAGAGAATACATTACTGACAATTTTTTTGGGTTCTCTTGTTCTCTTCATTTGGAAAAAAAAAAACTTAAGTTAAAACCAACAGCTTTCAAATGTCGTAAAGCCGTTTTGTTGTATTATTGGTGCACATTTTTAAATCAGAAAAAGCATTGGTTATGATGGCATTTAAATCTCTTAGCCAGTTAATTCATTGTCCTGACATTTTGGAGTAGATAAAATTATATGTACCGAGCAACAATTTAAGTCCTAGGCAACAAAGACCATTTTTTTGTTCATCCTTAATGCAGGACAAAGTTTCCGTTGATGATGCCGGTTGGGAGAATGATTGGTCTGTTAAACGGCGTACCGAAAGAGGTGGATCTTTTCCATGCTGAGATAACCAGTTTCAGACTCATCCTCTCTAACTATGTATCATAATGTGTATTAGTGACTTATTCGTCTTTGTTTGCTATTATTTTGATGCATGTTGGACCTAAATAATCTAGTCCCCTTTTTTAAAAAAAAAACATTCGTATCATTTTTTTGTGGCTGTTATTAAATGGATATCGAATTAATAAATTTATCAAATAAATTAGTCGTGCGCAATATCTCTAACTAGAATTTAAATTGTCATATTACTTAATAAAAAAATTCAATGTCAAAGTTAATATTTATAATTTTATAAAATTGAGAATGATTTAAAATTGGCTTTTAGTGCGCCGGAAAAATTCAGTACTACGTATTAAACAAACGAGTATGTACGTAAAAAGACGTACATTGTTCATTATGCTTGGCATATTATAAAAAAATATTATATTATTCATGATTTTTAGACGAACGTTTTACCAAACTTTATACCATTTTTTTAAAATATTTTTTTACTTTAATTCTACTAATTCTTTAATTTTTTAATACATTTAATGTAAGTTTATTCTTTGTTAAATAAGAATACAAAATGAATGGCCCCAAATAAAAAAAAACATGAGTTATTTAATATTTATAAGTATAAATATAATTTTGTTTTTTTTTAAACCGGTCAGTGTAAATTAAAAAAAACAAATAGTGATACAAAACAAAGTTATATTATTTATTTTATTATATTAGATTTATTTACTTTATTTATTTAACACATTGTATGCATATGCAAATTATATACATACGAGCTGAACACGGCAATGCTTTGCCATTGCTAGATATGAGGTCATACTCGTATATAGTTTAAATGAACAAAATCGAATGCTGTCAAAATACGATCTCTCAGGTAAATGTGTGGTAAAAATATGTACGACAGATGCACAAATGTTGAGGTCCGTACATTATGTAAGGCTGAGATAAGCATAAACAGAAAAATTAAGAAAGGAGCTCTGCGTTGGTTTGGACATGTAGAGCGAATGGACAGTGAAAGAAACGGCTAAAACTATTTACAATGCAAATATTGATGGATGCAAAAATAGAGGAAGACCAAAAAAGACATGGCAAGACCAAAAAAACTCTGTTTAAGATTGCACTTCAGTTAGAAATGCGATTCTCAAAAATGTAGCGAATCAGAATTGATATTATTTTAGTATTACCAAAAATTCCGTATAAAGAAATAAATGGGTAGAAATAATAAGGAATTCAATAAAACAATCTGATTGGAATCCATAAAAAAATTAATATTGTTTGGAAACATTTTTTACAAAAACTTTATTATTATATTTATTTTATAAACAAACTTTTCTTACGAAAAAAAAATTACATCTATCCATTTTTTTGTATACGCATTCTCGGCGAATGCAACCCTGGTAATGTATAAAAAAACATTCACGCTCCTAACTTTTTTGTACTCAATAAATTGAAGATTCGAGATGAGCTATAAAACTTCTCGTGGCAAAGATGTACATTTATCTGAAAACCGCACGTAAATCGGTCCAGTACTTATTCAGTCCATCGCATCGAGGACAACCATTCAAACGTAGCCTTTTATACAAATAGATAAGGGCGGGCATATTGACTTACGGTAACTTCTTCCTACCTGGCCAAGCTCTAATACATACATATTTTAGTTATAAGTTGTTTATCACATATTTCTTGTTTTTGGTTGGTTTTTCCAGAGCACAAATCATGTCATTTCAAAAATCGTACGACGTTTGCTCAGAGACATCTTTTCTTTATGGCACCGAGTGTGTGGAATATTTTGGAAGAGCGTATTGAGCTCTCATGAACAAAAACCATTTTTAAGAGATGAGTTAAGGACTGGGTTTTTCATAGTGGGAGGGATTTGAGTGGGAAACTTCAAGATGCTTTTCCGAATGTTTGAGTTTGCTGTTTATCATATTGATGTGCCATATATTTAAAAAAAATAAATAATTATCATGTTTCTGATCAAATTTAATATTTGTGGTGATTTACTCGTATGTCTGTCAATTAATTACACGTTCCAACTCAACACAAGACATTCAGTCCCATGGAGTTGGGACTTATGTTTTAAAACATGTGTAATAAACTACTTTTCAGTAAATAAAATAAATAATAAAAAATAAACAAAAAAATCCACTTTCCGTAGGTTGGCATGTTGTG
>NW_028278038.1:300000-438010 GCF_059751315.1 Micrasema longulum
TTTTATTTCTCATGTACAGTTCATTTTTTGTTTAGCGAATCTTTGTTTTTCAAAATCCATCATAGGATTTTTACTGAAACGGTTATATTAAGGATTAAAACGTCAGCTTATAACATGAATTCTTTTACAATAAACTCACTTTTAAAGCTTGAAACAAGACTTGCCAAGAATTATTCTAATCTTACTTTTCTTTCTCACATATAACCGGTGCGTATAATGTTACCTCCCTTGCACGGTCTTAAGTCAAACGGTTTTATTTTAAAGAATAATAGCCCTTATGAATAAGTGCCAAAAGACTAAATTGCATTAAGGAAAGCTGCAAGATTAAACAGTAATCGTATCGTAATCGTTAAAAACGTAATAAAATTCATGTTTTATCTTTGGCTGCGCAAGCTCCTGTAATCCAATAGTAATAATTTCGGCCGATAGAGGCGCACTAAATTGCTGTACGAAATGAAGTTTTATAACTAAATATAATGCAAATTTACTGAAGCAAGAAATGCAAACTATGGCTTGTGACATATTTTTTCATAATTATAATTGGTTATTAAAAGAATTCGCCCCTGATAGTAAAAAACTAAAATTTAAAATACTAACCCCTTTGTCAATGCCAATTGTTATTCAGATAACATAACAGACTAAACCATCCCCTTTATGAACTTACTGTGTAAAAACATATATTTAACAAATATTTTATGTGGTTCATCTCTAGAATCGAACCCAGAACCTCAAGCATAATAAACGAAAGCGTTAAGTTCTTTTTTACGGCGGACTTTTTTCCAATCGATTTCTTTTTACGGAGTTTTTACTTGAGAAAAGCCCTCAAGTCGAAAATACTCGTCCAAGATTCTGGTTCTATTTCACACACAAAACTGTATTCTTCATCCGCCGGACACAGATTTTAGTAAAAAAAAAAAAAGTGCTTTCTAATTACTCTGTAACATTGTTGTACCTACATAGTTTCAACTTAAACTTCACTAAAATATTTAGCAAGTTTACCATTTGTCCATATTACTCAAAGTTTGGAAACCAAGTTTCTCTATGGGAACAAACCTACCACTATACGATTTGCACTTCGCTTTATTTCATTACCATAGACAGAATTGACGCCCATATTATCATCCATCTTTCAATAGGGCGTTTCTCGAATTCGAAGATTTAAGAGATTATTGAAAATAATCTTACTGTATTATTTATTTGATGAAATGAACGAAGGAAGAAAAACTGCAGTCAGAAAAACGATATATTTAAGATTGATCCGAAAATTTAAATGCATATTTTTTTATAGCGCTGACTAAAAACAAAATTAATTTTTTTTTTTTGCAATTTACATGTTAAACTAATAATTGAAATTGAAATAAAAAAATAACTGTAAGACATCACTCTGCATTGTTTTTTTCTTCTACGAAGCGAGAAACGTTATTGTTAATATATGTGTTAAATTAATACAAAAATCGTATTTAATAGCAATATCGTAAATTTGTATTTTTTTTATCTGAATTAAATATTTAAAAAAATTGTATTTTTACATTATTATCTTAAGACAGTATAACGCTCATTTCTTATATAATTATATTTGATTTTTTTTTTTTAATATTCATAACTCAATTTCGTCAAAAAACAAAATTCGCCTTTTTTAAAAGCTGGATGACGTTATAAGCATTCAATGCTCAAGCTTCAAATTCTCTGAATAATAGTTGAACAAAGTAATTTCTCGTTTATGATATGGTTTTGCAAAACATTATTAAAACATATAGAGTGACAAAGCTGTGTCTTAGATTTCTGATAGCAGAAATAAAACTTAGCGTAGCGAGATTTCTACAAATATCACAAATTGCAAATCATGTTTTAATTACTCTGCTTATTCATTTCATGTTTTGAAGTAATAAAATATTTAATATATAAATAAAATAATAATAGACAAAAAGTTGTTCCTATTCGAAAAACATAAATGAAAGTTGTTTACAAATTAAAATTTAAGTGAAAAAAAGATATTTTAAAGTTTGTAGTTTGTAGTGAGTATTTACAAATGGAAATAATATTAAAAATGAAGAAAATTTGTAAGGGTAATTAAAAATTAAGAATTGAAATAAAGAATGAAAAACATGCTCAGATGTAAAAATAAAATAAAATAGTAATAACATTTTTAAAAAAAAAGGAAAAACATAAATATACAGATATTTATTTTAAGGGATTCAAAGAAACGATGAGAAGAATCTTTAAGTGAAATATAAGATAGTAAATTTAGGTCAATTTAAAAAACATCTTCAAAATTAATGACACATTATAGTAAGAGCAGCAATATACTGATTTTATTTACACATATAATTTAAGTAATTAAAAGGAGTTGTAAACGTATAAAAACATGCCAATGCAGCAGAGAAAAGGAAAAAATAAAGAAAGAATAACAAGTATAGCAAGTAATCTTTAAAATTTGAAAAAGCAATATAAGGAGAAGATTTTAAACCAAGATCAGTCGATAAAATTTCATTAAAGTTATTTTAGTAGTAATACAAATTTCAAAAGAGAAATTTGATTCATAATAATTATATTAATGTATGTAATTTGAGTGATATAAGAGAAAAAGGGACCAACGGAGTATTAGAAGAAAATCATATTTACTTCGTATTTGACGTCCATGTATACAGCGGAACTTTGGAACAACTATACGCAAGGAGCGTGGAATAAATTAAGGATCACATATAACAACTCATACCGACAATTATTCGGATTGCCCAGGTACTGCAGTGCCTCTGAAATGTTTACAGCTGGACGAATAAACACCTTCGCTACCCTGCTTCGCCAAAGAGCCTGGAGCCTATGGGAACGCCTAAAAAAATCTAATAACGAAATTCTCCAAGCCACTGCAGAGTGGATCCAATCACCGTTGTTCAAGCGATGGCGCGATATGTTAAGACCACCATAAGTGCTGCAATATAAAATTTTATTTTATGTTTATATTTATGTTTATTGTTATATTTATGTTTATTGTTATATTTTTGTTTATATTTATATTTATATTTATGTTCATGTTTATATGTTCATATGGTAGAATTGGCTCTGCACTTTATAGCCATTTTACTGGAATAAAAATTTAAATAAATAAAATAATAAATAATATTAGTTTATTAGTTAAATTGTGTAAGTATATGATATATGGAAAGATGCCTCATTTAAAATAAACATCATTTTAATTGTAAAAAACAATACGCCGCGTTATTAAATACGGAAATCTTACAAACCAAAGTTAAGTTTTGTAAATTTTTTGAAAAAAAATCGGAATAGTGAAATGGGAGCTAATCAAGTAAAGAAAACTTGTAACAGTACATCAAGAACGTTGACAAGATGAATCAATACAGGCAATTCGTTTTTGTATAAGCTTGGAGGATTCAACAAAAAAATATGTTAAGATGATAAAATACAAAAATTAGAAAAACAAAGATTTTTTCCTCATCAAAAAAACATTCGTAAGCACAAAGAATATTTTTTGCCAAAAATGTAGTGCTGATTGATGTTTATTACTCAAATCTGGATAAATCAAAACAATTAATAAAATCTATTTTACTTTGCATTTAAATTTATTATTAACAACATTTTAAACTTTTGGTATAGAAAACAAGTTAAGTTTTATTATTTTTTTAATTAACCTAAATATGTTTCCAATAAATACAATCTCTGTTATAATATCTGTAGTTTGATTAAAATGATTCTTTTACAGTTTCATGAGATGCTTATTTGGTATGTCCTTAAAACAACTGTTTTGAATAAGGTCGTCTTTTAATACAAAAGTGGGGCATCTTATCGTACTCAGGAGGACATATGGCTAAAATAAGTACTTGCATAAAATGTATCCTGCATTTGCATACAGTCGTTTCAATACATTTCACTTATATATATTTGAGTTTGTTTTAATGTAACACGAAGTATGGATTTATTTTCAATTTATTTGATCACAAGCACGTTTTACATTCATTTGATGAAATGTGGGGCAACTATCCGCACTTTAACCTAATTACAAAACGTTTAAAAATAAATAAAAAACTATAGAATAAATTTATAATAATTATTACTTATAAGAAGTATTTTAGTAGATCAGATATTTAATAATTATTCTAGCCAAATGACTTCTTCCGCTGCTGATATTATATGCTGACATAAGTCACTATGATATTTTGTAATATCATCTACATATTTTCAAGTATTGCTCGCTAAAACATTGAACTCGCGTTCGGAATTGTAAGGTCCATGGCATGGAATGCTTTCCCAGTAAATGTGCAAGACGGTAAGAGTGAAATGATGTTTCGTAAAAGAAAAACTTTAAACCCACCTGCTTTCTAAATAATTTTGATTAACCCACAAGTACCTTTGTTTTGAAAACATCAATGCATTACTTAAATTTAAAGTTAAATTCAATTTAATGCAACTTGTGTCATTTTTGGAAAGCGCTGTGAAGGTTTTTTAACTGGCCCCGTTAAAACATGATTTTAATCAATTAAAAAATTAAGTTGTTTATCAAGTATATATTCCGAAAAAAAAACACAAATTAAAAGTCGTTTGTATTGCACATGGCGTGTGATAATATTTTTAAACATCTACCCTTATTTTTCTTTTTGCTGAAACCGAATGGAAAATTAAATGCTGCATCAAAAATAATGTGTTGTAAGTACTGTTTTATTACAAACATTAAAAATATTCAAATAGATATATCAGCACACACAGAAACATTTATGGAGTACAATTTTGATAACTGCACATAATTTCGAGGCACAATTAAATTTGCAACAAAGATTACGGGGCATTTTGCCCCAGAACAGCGAAAGAAAATGAATTATTCATACTGTATACGAAATAACCGTAACTTCAGAGTTTCATACCTTTGTAGTTCCGAAAAAGGCTTTGATAATGGAATACCTAGTTTGTGGAAAATTCCATTGAAGGTGTTAATAGTAAATATATTCGGATTCTCCCAACAATTTGCCCTGCTTAATGTTTCCTTGACACGCTACTTTAGTCTAAATTTCCGAAGGTTTGCGATCCAATCGCCTTAAAAATAACAAATTCTAGGGTTAAATGGAGTCATTTTGTTATTTATGACGGGTACAATTTTTAAAACGGGATTTTGAAAAATCGATATGCTTTTCAATATACTTTATGCGAGTATTCCATTCCATTCCAAATTTCCTATCTCGTCAAGTTTATTTAATAAATATCTTTTTAAATATTTTTTAGTGAGTGACATTCTTGGTGACCATAGAAGCACTAATTTTTTTTTTTTTTTGTTTAATTGTTAACATAATGATATTGACCCAAACATTTTCGCCTTAATTAAAATACGACGTCGTCATTTTTGTAAAATTACAATTAACTATTTTTGTTGTATTTTAGATAGTGATAAAAAAAAAATAATCATACACAAATTATATATCTCTGTAGTTTGAATGACAAAAATTGTTAACAGAAAAGAGATTTAATACATGTTTTGAATAACGCGCGTCTTAGTGAAAATGTATTTTTCTTGGAGTACTGCGTAAGTCTGCAGGTAATCGGTAGAAAAGTAATTTACATTTACAATATTTGAGTTTGTCCAAATGTTCATAGACAAAAGACTGGATTTCACCCCCCCGGGGGTCATTAAGATTAACAAATTACAACAGGGATGGAGAATACCTTAAATAAGGGAATATGGAAGTCAAGGCATTTACAGGGCTTATGACCTGTCATTGGCTGGTTTATGTGGCCACTTTACACATTGTGTAACATTCACCATTTTGCCTATGTTTGAACATCCATATTTCTTCAATCCTTCCATTTGTTGACTTCCGTATTCCCTTATTTAAGGTATTCTCAATTCCTTTGGTAATTTGTTAATTTACATTTGTTTGGATAAAACACTTAAAAATCACATCGAACCACTAAAAATAACTGATTTGTAAAGTTCAAATAATCACCTGTACAGTTATTATTCAGTATATTTAATTGTTTTAAAATTTCCTGAAAGTCGTAAACAACTTTTACAGAAAAAGGTGAATCGAAGTGTAGTTGAATAGGATTTGAACTTCAGATCTTTGATCCATGACATATTTTTAACACTACCACGGAACCACAAACCATTTGTAATATGATAGTAAAGACGAGTAAAGATTATTTTTTTATATACTATTATTGTTGCCAATAAAAAATATGTCATTTGAAGCTAGACTGGCGGTGCACGACGGGGTTTTAATCCTAACACCTATGTTTGAAAGTGAAACATGAAATTGATAAAGAAAAAACAAAAGTAGAGTGAATGCGGTTGAAACGAGGTTTCGATGAATTTGTGAGAAATGAATGCATTGCTTGGTTACAAATGATGGCATTAGACAATAATGCAAATCAAAGATAGGTTTAGTAGATAAAATTTGTAAAGGGTGTCTTAGATGATTAAATAATGTAGAACGAATGGATGACGGAATGGTGAAACAAATATATATGGCGAGAATAAATTGCAACGTAGTACGTCGATGACCAAGAAAAACGTGGCATGATCAGATAAATAAAAAATTCAAGTCTAGCTATGTTAAAAGCAGGCACAACTGAAGGACACGTATAAAAATATGTACGAATGTAGAAAAAAACAAGAAATGTATGTCATGATAGACGTATGTAACGGTCCACCCTCTCTACCTACTCTGACGGGGAATTGGCGGTGAGAACAGAATTTGGTCCTGTGTTGAGCCAAAAAATTCACTCAATTCTCATATTCCTTCCATATAATCATACATAAATTACTGCACTGGTATATCAATTGCCAAAAGTCTTTGTAACATGAAAACAAGGCGATCAGCCTAAGGCTTCAATTACTGGATGTGATATATTTGAGTTTATAACATTTTTAGTTTTATTTTTGTTTTTTGTTTTATCGATTTGTGTTGTGATAATATAATTCTTTAAAGGAATGATTTTTTGCATCAAAAAACACATTTTATCTTCTCTATCTCTCTTTGATTTGCAAATATGTAAAATAAATTATTAAGGTTCATTAAGAAAAAATGCAAGTAGAAATATTGGAATACAATATTCGAGAAAACTTGTTTTTTTTTTTTAGTTCAGCATTCTATTAAGCGCACTGTTAAAACTCAATAAACTCCCTTGCTTAGAATATTAATAATAAGCTTCATCCTTCGCAGGTAAAAGTGATAGTAAACGCCGCGCCGTTGGCCGGAGCTTTGGAGGATTTTCATAATTTCATGACTAATTGAAAGCTCTTTCCTTCGTATAAAAATGTTAATGAGATATTTTTAAATAAGAACTTGACGTAAAATAAGCTTTTATAATTTTAAGAAAGGGTGATTAATTTTCGTTTTTCTGGCACCTGTCTTAAAAAACTGTGATTACAGAATTATTTTTAAAGGTTAGTAAAATTAAAGATGATTTTAGTTTTTTTTAGAGATTTGCCAAGATTTCATGATCATATTTAAGTTTAAAATTTTGTGAGCTCATATTAATTAATTAAATCACAAAATATTTTTTAGCCTACGCTCACTTAGAAGTTTGCAAAAAAATTTACTTATTAATACTAAATGCACTCTAGTACAGGCATTACTACTACCCATTCTAGATTACGCTGATGTTTCCATGACTGATTTAATCTGTGAGCAACTCGATAAACTTAAACAACTTCAGAAAACATGCAGGTACACTTTTGGTCTAAGGAAATATGACTACATTTTTAATTATCGTAGACAACTGAAATGGCTCAAAATTAGACAGCGGAGAGACTATCGCTCCCTCTCAATTCTGTTTAATTTACTTCATAGTCCTAACGCTCCTATATACCTGCGTGAAAAAAAATAACGCTTATTAGTTCATTGTTTACCTCTTCATTCTAATTCTCAATTCACTCTCTTTATATTCATCCACAATTCCTCTTTCTTCTCTAACTCATATAGTGTTTATGCGGCTCGACTGTGAAATCATCTCTCATCCAGCATCAAAGATGTTACTACAGTATCTTTGTTTAAATCACGTCTGAAGAAACATCTCCATTCTCTTCCTTAATCTCTACTACGTTCTTTTTTTTCCTTATTCCTTTTTCCCATTGAAAAATATTATTGTTTTAAGGTAATTTATAAAATAATACGTCGATTTCTATTTTTATATATTTTAAGCTTTTTAATCTTTATTTTTTATTGAACATAATTTGTAACTTGAATTATAAAAATTAAACTTTCATTTTATGGGTTGATTGGAAGAAATTACCATTTTGTAATAAACTCGCCAATGTACAAATAACATTATGTACAAAAAAATAAAATAAATAGTCACGTTGACATTATTCTAGACATTAGTTTTATTTGGATTTATAAAATTCGGTTTTTACACAGGTGTTTTTG
This sequence comes from Micrasema longulum, assembly GCF_059751315.1. Lineage (NCBI taxonomy): Eukaryota > Metazoa > Arthropoda > Insecta > Trichoptera > Brachycentridae > Micrasema > Micrasema longulum. Next base: position 308,373 of record NW_028278038.1, read on the forward strand.
ACACGGTTTTCTCCAAATGAAGAGAACATAACAACAAAAAAATTACAACAAGCTAGTTAATTGTGTATTTCCTTCATTATTTTACAACAAAGTAGACAAGAATTTATAACACCTTCACAGTACATTGCTCGATTTCATTTTTCATGTTTTTTTTCCAATTGTAACCATGTAGTTAAAAACACTCGTCTAGACTTCTGATTTTTTTTCATACACTTATTTTTATATTATTTTTCAGCCACACAAGGGAGAAACAGCATAATAACACAATATTAATTTTTCGAATAATTCCTTTTTGTTCAGTAAAAGGTATTCAAATATTATTCATTTTGCAATACCTCAATAATGACAGTCAATAATTATTGTTTCAAACACGAAGTTAAGTAAGTTTAGGGGGAAGGAATGCTAAAGAAAGGTGAAAGCTCATAGTTCGAGCCCTTAAAATTAATCAGAATTAGGAGAAGCTATGTTAACAATAAATTACAAGATATCCGTACTATCTTCTCAATGTTTTGAATAACAAGTTGGATATTAAAATCGTTTGATTAATTGAATCTTAGTAAAAGAAAAATATATATCACGGTTTGTAAAAGTCCGATAGAGCAGGTTATTTATTTTAACTATTTTGTAATAATTGCATGCGCCAAATTTTTGATTTTGGTTGTTTAGTAATTTGTTATAATTAAAAACTTATAGCCACAGAGATGAAGAACATTTTAGAGAAGGTAAAAAAGAATTCTTTGCATCTACAGGGCTGATGGCCTGTCATTGTCTGGTTTAAGTGGCCACTTTTCACACTGTGTAACATTCACCATTCCACCCATATTTGACCATCTATATTCCTTCCACTTTAACCAGAAGTGGCCGCTTAAACCAGCCAATGACAGGTCGAAAGCCCTGTAGATGCTTAGACTTCAAGATTACTTTTTCTAAAATGTTCTTTAACTCTGTCTGTTATATTAACAGCTCCCTAGGGAATTAAAACCAGTCCTTTTGTGCGAAAATTTGGACAAAACCAAAATATTGTTGAAAAACTAAGAGGTTGAAATTTTGTGTTAATTTACAAATGTTTGGAACAATTAAAAATACTCTGGGCAAACACGTCGCGCCTTGAGTATAAAACGTCTAAGCATTTACTGGGCTTATGACTTGTCATTGGCTGGTTTGACTGGCTAATTTACCATTCTGCCTTTGTTTAAACATCCACGTTTCCCGAACTCTTCCATCTGTTGACTTGTGTAAAATTTTCAGCTCTTATACTTCACAAAAGTGGCCACTTAAATCTGCCAACGTCATGTCATAAGCCCTGTAAATGCCCAGACTTCCATATTACCTTTAAAAAAATGATTTTGTTTTCTCTGTGTCCCTCAAAAAAAAATTGACTTCTTCACTTTAGTTTTCTACATAATCGTGATTACTAAAAAAACATTTAAATTCAATGTGCAGCTTGTGCGTGGTATAACAGGTAGCGCGATAATATTTTTCATTTTGTGTTAAATGTGCACATAGAACTTTAAAAAAATATTTATTGTGTACGCAGGTGTTAGAATTCCACATTAAATTTGGTAATGTATCCAAAACAAAACACGATTATTGGATTTTTATTCTACTTTGTTTTTAAAAATATACAAGAAAACAAAAATATACAAGAAGGTATATATTGTGACGCGTTTTGTATTGTAAGGATATATTAAACATTTGAAACGTTTGAAATATTTGAAACTTTTGAAAATACCCTAACAAAACGAAACGCGTCACAATATACCCTTTTGTTTATCTTAAAAAATAAAGTAGAATTAAAATCCAACAAATGTGTTTTATTTTGGGTACAAAACCAAACTTAAAAAAAAGTCATTTGGGTACTGGTTTTTATTGATCTTCCTATAAATAGTCATAATGCAAAGTGGTGGTTTTGCATTTAACCTTCTCATATGGGTCAACTCTTAGTTACTCTTTAAATTTTAAAAATCATGTTATACACATAAAACGTTTGTACATGCAAAAATTTTCAATTCAGGAAACGATTTCACAAATAAACAAGTTTTTTTTTTCTGAAAAACGATACTGTTGTACAATTTCAAACTTCTGGAGGAAGAGCGTTTCACGCCAAAGGTCTGGTCCGGCTATTGCAAAAGCCATTTTGTCAAATTTGGAATTTTAGCCACGTAAATGCGGTTGAATCACCTTCCCTACTACAACAGGAGGCTGAGCGGAGAGTTAGGCACCTATCTGCCAGCTCGTCTGGAACGAAGAGTTCCTTAATATATTCACAATTTTTAATAATATCCTTAACGTAAGCCATTGCGGCATGTACTCGACCCTTCTTGAAAAAAGTAGAAATGAAGAATTCGCAGCCATGGTGTAATGTGGTTGTATTTTAATACACCAACCTGGTAGCTGCATGCAGAATGAAATGAACAACCGCACATTTTTTTATTTAAGTAAACCGACTCTTCATATCACGAATGCGTTCACCAACTGACGGGCCTCAATTTTTCGTGTCAATGTCAATGTTTTCGGATACGCTTAACTTACCTTGGCTAGTAAAAACATGTACTGACTGCTGATTTGCTTTACAAGTGAAAGTTTAGCGTCAATGTGAACACCTCAAAACTTAACATTGGGTATATTATCAAATGCAAATGTGATAAGTCGATTTTCAGCCATCCACTCACATATTTTTCCTATGAACTGAGTGATGGATAATTGTAAATTGTCTTTATCGATTGCTTTACACAAAAAATATATTACAGCATAACAATGACCAAAAAAATCATTTTTTCTTTGCGTATTCGCTGTCCAATATAAGAGTGTGCATTGTACCAAAATGCAGACGATTTTCTTAAGTTTGAAATCCTTACAACATTTAACAATTCTGGATACAGTTGCATTTTTATTATTGCTTGTGCTTGACATATCAACAAAAAATAAATACTGTCAATGGGTTCAAGAATTAAACCACCCGTTCATGCGCTCTATAGCTGCAAGACTTATTATAATCTAGATTCCATTTGTGATTTAAATCAATTATACTTGGAAACGAGGAATTAAAAATTCTCACCATCCATGCGTCTTGTAACTGCAAGATGTGTTAAGATATTTATTGGATAACACCCTTGTGGTAAATTTTACAAAAATGGCCATGTTTAAATAATGGAAATTTATTTCAGGCGTTACCTAGTACGTAGGTGAAATAACTCAGTCAGATTAATCTAGCCAGCATGAATAAAGGTTTTAGGTCTATGACTTGACAAAAATTACCAGATAAAAGAATCGAAGAAGTATCGATGTTCAAACATAGCCATGATGGTAAATGTTACGCAGCATCTAAAATGGTCACTTAAACCAAACAAACAAACAACAGTTCATGCCGTTTCCCCGAAGAGGTATGCAGATATGATAAAACGCTACATCAACGCTATATCACTCTATCTTTGCATACATACCTTGCTTTCTCTAAATTCATTCCTACTTTTGACATGTCCATCTTCAAGTATTTGATAGACTTGATCGTGCCATGTCTTTCTTGGTCTTCCTTGTTTTCTGCATTCATTAACACTTGCATCGTAGATCATTTTAGCCATTATTTCGCTGTTCATTCGCTCTGCATTGTAACGAGTAAATTTCGACGCGTAGGTACTTTAATTTATGTGGTTGTGAACGTTTTACACATCGCCGGTACGCGAATTGTAATTTCTGAGAATATCAACACTGTGAGACTTGTAAAGAATTTTCGAGAACATAAAACCGTGACGAAACAAGCTCAGCGGGCGTGATTTGATTGACACAAGGAGAAAAAGATCAAAGATGTAATTTCTCATTAAAATGGACGTCTCTTAGCAAAACGTAAGTAGTAATCTTTATTTATAATAGCGCGATTATACGTTTTGAAGAAACAACCCTTTCATGGTCTAGGATAAGATTGTGATTTTGTCTATACCCATTTGCAAGTGAGCTAGATTTATATGGTTGATTTTTGTTCAGCGGCTGTCCATACCATATAGGTGGTCTTATTAGCATCGACATGCGTGGGACGAGCTTTAGCGTTACAATGTGGCGCTGAAATGCGGAACTGACCATAAGCGTTACAACATGTCCAAACCAACGCACCACCCCTTTCTTGATTCTGTCGATAATGCATATCTCAGCCTTACACAGTTCACGGATCTCGACATTTGTGCACCTATCATACATCATTTTACCACACATTTGCCTGAGGGATCGCATTTTAACAGCATTAAACCTACTTTCATCATCATTTTTCCAATTCCAAACTTTGCTTCCATACATAAGAATCGGCACTAGAACTCCATTGTAAACTGCTAGTTTAGCCTCTTGCGATAAACATTTGTTTGGACTTTACCATTCAATGAAAAGTCATAAGCCATACTTTCTCCTCTAAAATGTTCTCAATCTCTTGTTTATGTTAACCTTAATAACCCCTTTGGAGGTTAAATCCAGTTTTTGCCTGCAAACATTTAAATAAACTCAAAATGTTTTTGAATTTATTTTATTTTATTTGGGATTTTTACAGCTATTACATAAACAAAATAAGCAGAAAAATATTAACAATACTTAAGCTAATTTAAAAAATCCATTGTAAATCTAATAACACATAATATATAAGAAAAGAGCTAACGTAATTGTATGTGTGTGACGTTTGTATTCATGTGTATGTTAATGTGTGTATGCGTAAATGAATGAAGGAGAGGGTGCGTGTGTGTGGGTGCGTAAGTATAAAAAAATAATTGTGTACAACTTGTGAATATATTAAAAATGGTACAAGAAAGAGCGTGGTAAAAAGTTTGAAACCTTTTTGTTATAATTTAAACCAAGAAATGTTATAAATTGTATTTTTTCAAAGTCTGTTAGATTTCAAAACCGTATTCTGAAAAATTTGCATTTTATTTTAAAATTTAACTGATACACTCATTTAATTTATTATTATTTTGAATTCCTTTTTAAAGTGATTCTTTTATACGCCTTTTGATAACAATCTGCCTATGTTCGTACTGGTTAATGGCTAGTCATAAGTGTCTGTTGGAACATATATTATATTCAGGCAAAATAATAAAACTGAGAAAACCGAAGAAAACCCAAGATTAAAACATTAAATCAGTTTTTAAAAAGCTTTATATGACAAATAAAAAAAAGGAAGATCTTTGCATTTAAAACAATTCAAATATTTGAAGACAGGAAGATACCACATCAACTTAAAGCATATATTTTTCTAGATTGATCCATAATGCGTAAGTCTGATAAAAATTTTTTTGTACTACAACCAAACCTAGAGTTTTTATTGGTAAATTACGGCACAGAATACGCAGACTTGAGAAAAATCTAATTTTTTGTGTTTTTTTTTGTTTTCCTTCTTTTATATACCTTTTTGATAAACTGTTTATTACATTGCGTCCAGGCAAATACTAAATACACTTATGTATTTGAAATAGATCCAGCACCCTGGACGAGTGTTTTTGATTCAATGGGCGCTCTCAGGTTAAAATCCTAAAAGACCAATCGACTGGAAATAAGTTCGCCTAGTTCGTCAGCTATTATTAAAGTTCTGGATTCGTTTCCAGGTAAAGTAAAAACGAAACATTAATTGGAAAGATTAATTGTACTGTAATATTTCATTGTTCCGGGACTGGCACTCGAAGCGTAAGACTGATCACCTTACCTTTATGTAACAGGTGATAAAAATGCGCAGAATTTTGTTAACTATTATAGTACCCTATGCACCACTGGATGAATAAAGGGAAATGATGATTTTAATGTTCTTAGTATCGGAAGACGTAAATTATATAATTAAATGTGTACCTTTATTTAGAACAAATATAAAAACAAAAAAAATACGTACCATCCACGCTTTAGTTTTTCATTTCCTTAACTAAAATTTCCTTCACATTTCACAAAAAACAATACATCAAAATAAATGGAATTTTTGCTTGTGACACTTTCCACTTTTATTAAAAAATTCTAGATAATATAAAAAACGTCATGTCACAATTTTAAAAAAAAATACCCAAACACTACTTTGCCTTTTAAACACTAAGAATTAAGGAAGTACGCACTGGTAATAAGACGAGATCTAAGAAAATCGGAAAACTGTTTCTTACGGGAATAAATTAGTATGTTATATTTATTTTACTTGTGTTTCTATTGATTTATGATTTCAATTCGTTTGCTCTAGTATTACATCTGTAGAACAGCGAATGACGTTTGTAAAATTCAACAGTAGAACGTCTTAACAACCATCTAGAACGGTAGAGGGTTGTATACTGACTATGAATATGGGACCGATTTTGTGGGGTGGTATACGCATGCGCTCCTTTGAGCGCGCAATGGCTCAAGCTTCGAGCTTTAATCGCGGGACAAGGGTGGCGCTAGTGTTATGATTTTGGAGCGATGTCGAATGAAATTTTCGGTAAATTTAAACCAGCCTGTGGTCCCGTGGATATATCGTGGACGTAAAAAATTTAAAAAAACAAACAAATCCATATAAGTTCTTTGTTGAAGTTTGGTACTTGATCCTTGCATCAAATAGGTTTCAAAGGGTTTTATAAATTTTTACAAAGATTTAAAGTACTAAATTCAAAAAAAGGAACAGAGCGTGGGAGTTAAAAAAGTATTTTATTAAGAGTGACTAAGAATAAAAGTTGTTGCTTTGGTCGATCTAGGTAGTATTTATTTTGTTTACGCAATTTTTGATATTTTTAAAAATGATTATAGTTTGTTGATGTATTTTTTCTTATTGAGCTGTTAATTTTCTATTTTTCATGGGTTTAATTTCTCTTTTGTTCACAATCACTGAATGCAAAAGTGTAAACATGTCGATAAACGAATGTTTTTGTATTATTTTCCATAAAGAAGTTTTTCCGAAATCTTATAGGGAGTAACCAATATGTATCTTTTCGAGTAATCGCATGTAAGTTGGATTCATTCCTACCTTTCGGTTACTTTTGCAGGAGCCATTTTCTGGGTAAGCTTTGATCATTGGAAGTTATATATACTACTCATATGTTTTTCGTTAAAGAAATCGCATTTAAACCGCGTTCACTCGGTTTTTTGACGAATGTGTGGAAAATCACGCATAAGGCAGGGTTACAAATGAAATAATCAACCAAGAGTGTAAATCTAAGTCAAGTTTAATTGATAAGATTAAAAGGGGGTTTTTGAAATGATTTGGTTATGTAAAACAAATGGACGACAAAAGAATGGTAAAACAAGTATTTATGGTGAAAACTAACGGTAAAATGAGACAATGATAACCAAGGAAGACGTGGCATGATCAGATAAATTAAAATTTTTAATCTGGTCATGTCAAAAGTAAACAAAACCAAAAGGCATGTATGACAAGATGTATAAATGTGGAAGGGATGTTAATCAAAATAGGCGTGCGTAGCGGTCCATTATCTTTGCTTAGACCTACGGAGAAACGGCGTGATGGTAGAAGTAGTAAGATTTGTAGTAGTAGTAGTAATAATATGTATTTTTTTTAATAAATAAAAAAACGTTCCGTCCCCTTTAACAAAAAAGAATGGATCCGTGCTCCGTACATGTCCTTTGGAAATAATAATGTTTTCAACAAATATTCTTTGAATGCTTTTTGAATCCCATTTTATTGTGTTTTTTTTACTTAAGTACTTTTGATCAAATACAGGGTATCATAATCCCTTCTATGCCATGGGGAGGCAGTACAATAAGGTTAACAAAGACAATGCGAAAGATAAGGATATTTTTTATAATTCGCTGACGGAACTGAAAAGTTATTTACCATCTACCTATTTGGGCCTGTTGCATAAAAAATGTGAAGTTACATAAAGTTTCAAGTTTAATAATTGTTGCGTGTTTGTCAAAATGTGCAAAATAAGCTATTTTGTTTTTTTTTTCGTGAGAACTCTTGTCGTTTTGACGAAAATGTAACAATAATTAAAATTTAAAAATCATTTAACTTAACTGTTTTCGATGCAACTGACCTTAAGTCGGCTTTCATAGTTTATTTTTAATCATTATCCATCTATGTTTGTATGTCCAGTTGTCTTTTATTGTTCTATTATACAAGAAATAAAAAGCTACACATTTGATGTGACTTATTTATTTTATTATTTTCATCACATTATAAACATAAAATGATAATTTATACAAAGTTGCTTTGACCATTTAACTAAGGTTAATTATCCGTTCTAAGACAGTAAAAAAAAACAGCACTCAATAAACAGAAACAGTATGTAGTGAAAAACAGAGAAGAAAAATATTTTGAAACTCAGTAAAATACGTAGTAAAGACAAAGTATATGGTTAGAAACATATTTAAAAATCCAATTAAATACGTCGTAAAAAAAAATACATAGTCAGAAACATATTTATGGTCATAGCAATAAAAATTCATGTATATAGCAAAAAAAACGTAGCAAAATATCTGGTAAAAAGAAAAAAACAAAGTGAAAAACGAAGTAAAATAATGAATAAAATAAACAAAGTAATAAAAAATAAAAATAAATTAACTGCGAGAGCTAAGACTGCGAATGAACATCTTATGGTTCGTTCTCGGTGTCATGTTAAGTTTTGCCGCGACCAATATTGTTATTCTTTTTAGGGCTTCGTGTGCATAAACTGTGAGAATAGGGAAGTATCAGGTGTTTTTTACATTTTTGAAATAATCAAGTTCTATAAAGTACTGTAAATAAAATAAAAAAATTGCTAATTTTATTATAAGCGTAAAAGGTACTTTTGATAAATTTGTAATTTTGAATTTCCGCCAAAACGGTCATTCCTTCGGCCACGCCCGTAACACTTCACAATTCATGTCTATTTGTTCCTAGCCATTAAATTTTGTTTGGAACAATTTTTTTTTAAAGGTAAACGAAATATTCGCGTTCTTATAAATTACAGAAATATTTCAATTTTGGTGGCCATATTCAACGAGTTGTAAATAACTGACTATTATAAAATGGATATCAAGTTGGAGTAGAGTGGGGTACAAACCTCGGACCTCTGATCTGCGAGTCCGCAACACTAGCCACGGGACTACAACTCGATTCACGAATATTGACGTTACAACAACCAAAGCCAAGCACGTCGCGTTTTTCAACGAAAGTTTTTATATTAAATTTCTTTTTTACATTTTTAAATGAAAACATTTCTCCAAAATATCCATATTGATTTGAAATTTACAATTGAATATCCATATGGATTTTGAATTTACAATTATTATTTTGATCTATTTCATATATTTTTATTGGTGTTCGTAGCATGTGATATTTTCCTATTACAGAATATCTAAAACTATGACTGGATAGCCGTTCTATCAACCGCTGGAAATAGAGTTTGCGGAGCTTGCTAGGTGACTTCACAGCGCCGAGGAGGTCTAAATTTGGGCTTGTGTGGGCTCGCCGCTCGTTTAGTGCATGTATATCTTTGGAACGAGCCAATTTTAGTGAAAAAGTTGAGAACGTGAACTTGAAGTTTAAAATACAAGAAATATAAAATTAACCCAGGAAAGCAGAAAATATTAAGATATTGTAAAAACGCCGCATCCTCGGGAGAGAAAGAAGGCTGTTAAACCCGGAACTCTATTTAAGTTACTGTATTTAGTAATTTTACTAAAAAAATAAAGATCCGATGAGAGTATCAAGAATACTCCCTATAAGTGTGTATTTTATTTGGAAATGTGTTCACAAACATCCGCACAAAAGGTTTTTAAAACATTGATTTTAAGGCTTTTTATATTCAATCATCCAGACTTTGTTTAATCTTTCTCTTTACTCACATCAGTTCTACTCGTATTTGTATACACCGCAGTGTTTTGGCACAAAATTGTTTTGAATCGGTTTTATACACGAACTATTGGGTTTAAAAAGAAGTAAAATCATATAAAAAGATTCAAAAGCCGTTCCTTGAGTTAGATTTTATAATTCAGTCAGATTAATCTGACGCAATTTAAAGCCCTTGAGGTTTTATGTTAGAAGAAAGAAGGAGAAAAAAAAAGCTTTAAAAGTTACCCGTTATAATAATTAATAAAGGTTTGAGCTCTTTCTTTTCACTTGTAAAATAAATAAAAAGAAAACAGATGTTAAGAAATACATAAATAATTTGTGAATATGTTGGTTGGAGTATCGTTGACCTTGATTAATAATGAACAAGGTTTATATTTCGAAATTGTATTTTATTTCCTGGGTACTTTTATCTGGAAAGTGTTGAAAATAGGAGAAAATTCCAGCTGTTAACCTTTACAAGAGCTTCACCGCATTTGTCTAATTAAGAGAAAACAATAAAAAACTTAAGAAAAGCCAGGCTATTAAAAAACATTAAAAGGCCTTTTATTTCACTTGAAAAGATCATGGCTTTTTGTATCTTGTAATCATTTACTCCCCTTATTACCTGTAGCCTTATGCTGTAACTGATTCGTTTCGTCAATTTATTCGTATCGTATGAAAGGAAACGAAAGCGAGACATGGTTTTGATTGCGTTAGAATAAGATGGATTTATGACGAACCAACGAACTTACGAAACAAAATTGTGACAAAATAAGTCTACTGCTATCCTATTCATTTAAAATACTACATTTTGTCATAAATTAAAGTGACTTATTGCGGAATAGATGTACCTTTGATCTTTACCAACACTTCTGCATCGCGTCTCTGAATTGCCTTTCGGCGCTGAAAAGAGGGCAATGCATCAACAATTCGGAAAAAAACTTCGGGAGTTTCGTCATCATAAGTACAATAATTGATTTTGGAAAGTTTCAGATATGGTCCGTGAGGATTTGTGTGAGTTTGAATCTTAAACTTTGCTTTGTTTTAAAATTAAAGTCATCAAAACTTATAGGAAGGAGCATTTTAGTTACGTGTTCTGTGAGCTCATTCAAATAATATTTGTTCCAGAGTTGCACAGTCCTGCTTCTATTTTTTTTTAACCAAAACTTTTATATAACTCTGCAAAATCAAATTTTTGATTTAACATGGTGAGTAAAATGGCTAAAAGACCGGTCCCTTTCAAGACCCTATAGAGTCAAAACATATTTTTCACTCTCGTTTGCAATAAATTTGTATTAAAAGGTGCTATATATTTTGACGCTTTTATTTTAAATGGCTTTTTAAATTGTGTTTTCTTTAAACAAACAGTCTTTCATTAAACATTGCCGCATCAAACACTGTTTCAGAAAAATGAAAATAATAAACACACTGTTTGATGATACATGAAAAACAACTGCGTTTTATTATAACTTAAGAAAATTGGAGCAAAACATACGCCCTAGTAACATGTACATAAATAAGAAACTTACATCCTTTTAATACTTTTTTCGCGTTCAACGCATTATGAATAACAAATATTGTAAGGCCTACTGGCGCACCTTTATACGGCGCTTTACGAAGTTAGGACTTAAAAAGTGTTTACGATTGATTCATTTTAAAAACGTGTTGGTTTTGAATTTTTAAATTATAATTTATTACAATTTATTTTAAAAATATTAAGACTAAGGGATAGGAGAGTTATAACTGATTTATTAAATTTATATAAAATTATCCATTCTATGTTTGACACTCCTGCAATTTTATTACTAATTAATTTTAATGTACTGAAAAGGACAACTTGGAAAACCTACCAATACTGTGGCAAAAATACTTCGATATCATATAATTACTACAAACTACAAACTTTAAAATCTCTTTTTTTCACTTAAATTTTAATTTTTAAACAACTTTCATTTAAAACATTTAAGTTTGTAAGTGAAAATTCTCGATGGAAGTTCATTGTAATTTATTATATAAATAAAACACGAGTGATACTTTAATCCACAAATTTGGAATATCCAGTGACCGGTTTCATCGCTTTCGCGACATCTTCGAGACTGGTATCTTTTTTAAAGAGTTAAATGTATTATACAAAACAGAGGTAAGGATAGACAATTCAAAGTTATACGTATTATTTACAAAACCACACTCACAAAGGATGGGACGCTAAAAATAAAATCAAATACTTAAACTCATTAAAATAGCATTATATCAACTCATTAGTTAACCCAAAGAACATTTTTTTGATAATGATCCTTAAGATAAAAATAACTTTCATTTATGTTTTTGTTTTTCCTTCTCTTTTTTATACTTTCATAATAAACCTTACATATAATTGCTTTATAATATGGAAACTTCACTGGTCCATTAGAATTAAGTCTAATTATGAAAAATATTAAACTTTGTAACTGTACTGTATGTTTCCTAAATAAAAGAAAATAAATAAAAATAAATAAATATGGTAAACATGAAGTCATCAATTGACGTCACACTCTAGGCAAAGAGTACCAGGACGTTGGTAACTCATTTCACATGAAATTTAGTACATAGAAAACGGCTCTTCTCCCGTATTTCATTGGTAATAGTTCGAGATAATTATTTGTTACTATTGTTTAAAATTGTTTTAACTTTTTTATTAGTGTTTTTTTTTCATTTTTCGTTTCTTTTCTTGAATATATATATAAGTACAAAATCTTTATTTTCATCATTTTTTTTCTAATATCATTATATATTTTAAAACATATATATATACTTTTTACCCAAGTATTAGTTTTAAATAAAAATACAAATAAATTATTTTTTTATCATTTAATGTTATTCAAAATTGTTTTCTTAGTTTTTTTTTTAACTGGTTCAAAGTTTTTCTAATACCAAATTCACATTCTTATCGATAATTCTATAATTGGTAATATAGTATTTTTTTTAATAGTTTACCTTTTTTAGACTTTCTTAATTATTAATATTATTATAAATGCCCTGTATGACTTATAACAATTATAATTATGTATATTTAATGGTATTTGTAACAAATATGTAAAAGGCACTGAGTGCCGTTTATTTCAATAAAAATAAAAATAAAATAAAATAAAATAACGAATATTTCCAAAGTGTTTAAAATTTCATTTTTACCTTCAAAAATTTTTTTTAATTAGACGTTACCGAAGTGCAATATGCAAGGCTACGAAAAATCCTTTTAACCTATTCAATGAGCTTGAAAACCAAATGTCAACAACAAGATCAACGCAAAGCGTAAAGCGTTGTGAAATTCATAAAATTTCTTTATCAAAAATCAAAAAATAATTCAAAATTGATATCCAAAATGCGAGCCAAAATTTCGTGAAAAAAAAACCACCCCGAGATTCAGAGTTTAAAGTTTTTAATATTACCCACTTCACCCCTAGGGGTAAGAGAATGAAAAATGCTTTTTTATAATGAGGATAATCTTGCTCATAAATTTTACCAGAAGAAAAAAATCACGTACAGCCTTCGCCCACAAGGATAACAAGTTTACAATACCTCTTTGTGTTGTTAACATAGCAAGCTAAGGGTGGATTTTAGCGTTTGACATTTGTAAAAATTAAAAGCTTTTTTGTGCTGCCCAAACTTCTGGGAAGGTAACCGAAATGGTTTAACTAATTTGTTACGAGCTTTTGATACAGTTATTTTGATTTTATTTTTTTTGTGTCCTTTAACCCATTAGATTATTTTATTTTACTAGAAAATGGAATTCAAATATGTTTTCACTCAAAATACAGTTATTCTTTTTATCAGAAAAAAAATATTATTAATTTAACATTTATTAAATTCTACAATATTATTGTTTGGCTCATTACAAAATGTCCCTTTCTAAATGTTAAGCGTGAACAATTTTTATTTTTTTATCATCTATAAGAAAAAATATTATCAACGTCTTTATAATTTTTACAAGGCACTAATAAGATATTTACATCACACTTAAAATACTATTTAAACATCACGAAAACAGCACATTTAAATAGTGCACAATAAATTAATAATTGCATTTTGGTATAAAGAAAAGCAACAATCTAAAAAAAATATTACCCCATAAAGTAATTACATTTTAGTGTTAAAAAATGCAACCGCCTTAAAAATGATCATATAATTAAGTTATTGCGTATTGGATATTTGCGTCAAAAATAACAAATGCCCCAAAAATAGTACAAACATAATTGAGAAAGAGCATTTTAGCATTGGCGTTCGATTAATTGACTAAATTCAATTATCATTATCATCAACGAAACATTGTAGCGTAGAATCATTTTTAAAATCAATACTTCACGTCCGTTCTGCCAGAAATCGAAGCAAGAATCTCAAGCACATTAGGCGGACGCGGCAAACACTTCAAAACAAGGCTTACTTACCTTCACTCGTTTATCTTTTTCAGGATTTTTATCTTACATTATCCATCGAGTCAGAAACACTAGACCAGGGTTCTGGTTCTATTTTGCACTCAGGATTAAACAAAATTTACACGATTTTATGAAGTTGGATGATAGCCAAGGCGGACGTACTTTTACATCATTTGACGTTTTCTCTCTGATGACGTATGTTGAATTTTTCTTGTTGGTTTTTATTATTTATGCGATTTTCCTTTTTTTTAAACTGTGTTGTCTTCGCTTGAGTATCTGTGCTCGAAAAAATATGTTTTAATTTTTTTAAATACAAAAAATTCATTAGTCTATCTAATTATTAGATATCGGTTTTTTTGGTAAAAATCAAATGAGGGTTAAATTTCAGTATTGATCTGAAAACGTTTGGATATACTCAAAATATTTTATTTATAAGGCAGCCTTAAAAGCTAACAAAAGATTTAGCTCAAAGTCAGTTCCCGCTAGAAATAGGAAATCCCACAATCCATTATTTAAGTTGGAGCAAATAAAAGTTTTTCCCGAGCAATCAATCCAAAAGTTTCATGAAATAAGCTGTGTTTTGCCGCACCTGTGTCCTGGCTGACTTCTAGCCCAAAACACACAAACTTCGACGCATTAGCATGCTAAGTTTTGTAAATAGGTACGCAAAGGAAAGTATTGAGATTATTTATTGTAATTTCCATTTTATGTATTCCTGTAACTTTTCTAGAAATTAGTAAGGTGCTAAAATACATTTATAATATATAATCTACAGAAGTGGTTTCAGAAGTGGCATCATATTCTATTTTAAGATTTTTCAGAAATGGCATTAAGTGTAAATTCGACATTTTTTTTTTAAATAGGTAGATCAGTCTCCACATAATTTAAAAATATAACATAAGGTTGGCTAGCATTAACATTTGTTAGAAATTTTAATTTGAAAAACAGACAGTTTTTAAAACTTTTATTCAATTGTAATAATTTATAAAACATCTTCATAAAATACCAAACATTTTAATGATAACATAACATATATTTAAACATAAATTATAAATACTTGGTACATTTCTTGGCAGGAGAATAAATTTCTACGTGGATGCGGTCCAAAAAATTGCGAGGGGCGAATCTATAGGGCTTCTATGATCTTATGTAATGGAGTAAACTGTATTTCAATTTAAAAAAATAAGTTTATTTCCTTGATATGCTGTATGTAGTGTCAATCGGTCACAATCCCAACGAATGAGATGGATTAGGATAGATGCCACTAACCTGGTTCGTCCTTGATAGAATTGCGGTGGTCCGACTGGTCGATTGCGAGCGGCACCAACACTAGGACAGGCCTCCAATCTGAATCTGAACACTGGTGGTTGGTGGAAACGAAGTCTATAATGCGGCACACGTTCAACAAAATAAACGCGTGATTGACTTCACGAGGTCTTATTGTGACAGATGGTCAAAGGATACTTAGGTAAGAAGTGAACAGTGGTTGTGGGTAAAAAGGTTGTTGAAGTTGTGCCAGTATTTTAACAATGCTTATCCACATAATTCTCAACCACTCCTACTTATTTATTACATCAATGAGCGCTTATTATCTCCAATGGGCATTTTCAGGTTGGATTTGGAATGGTCAATAAACAACTTAAGTCAAACAATTTTTTTTTGTCAAATCTCGTGGCCCCTATTTTTGCCTCAACGACAGCAGCAATTCAAGGCAGCAGTGTTAAAATTAAATTTCCAATAGTAGTTTTTAAAACCTCTTCATTTGACGTATTTTCACATACTTTTTCCAGCTTTTTTGCTATCTGGGGTTTCAATCATTGTATATTAGTTCCATGTTTTGCCCACAAAGTTTTAATTGTGTTTAATTTAGAGATGTTAACAGGTTTTATTATTAAAACAGGTTGTAGTCCCGTGATAAGCGTTCCGAACTCACGGACCAGAGGTCCGAAGTTTAGACCAAACTATACCCTAACTTGATTTCCATTTTCTAATAGTAAATTGTATACAACTCGTTGAAAATGTTCTTGTTATTAACAAAATTGAGTTAATAATAAGAACGCAAATATAAAATTTCTTAAAAAGGAAAATATAATAAAAATCTTCGGATTTGCAGTTTTCATTCGTTTTCTTTAAAATCTACGAATCTCACTTTGGTTTTTCTGTTTAAACATTATCAAAAGAGTGTTTTTGTTATTATAAATTCAATTTAAAAAAGAAAAAGCATCTTCTCAAATGAAAAATATAAACAAAATGTACAAGTAAGTGTATATTACAGTATGTAATCGGTAGGGGCGATAAACCAGATAAAAGTCAAGATCCATTTATCTGCGCTAACGACAAAATGGCGTCGTTTAATTTTCCCGCATTTATTTCGAACCCCGACCATTTAATGGCAGTTCGCGCCTTACACTGACACCGGAAGTATCTCCACGGGGCGACATCTTGTAATGACGTCACTTAGCTTCCGGCCGCATTCCTCCCTTGTATAATTGTCTACCTGAAAATGGAGAACGTAAAACTTTAAGTGGCGAGAAAAACCTGAAGTGAAAATTTAAGTCGATATTAGAGTTTTAGGGATGTACAACAAGTGACACGGGGAACGATAGCGATTTCCTGGCTTATATACTTAGAGTTAAGCGAGGATTAAATGTTAAAGCAGCGATTATTTCAGATCAAAACCATTCTTAGGAAACTCGTTTGATAAAATAATTGCGAAATAGGATTCGGTAAAGTTGTCAACAAAAGCAAAGGATTATTGAATAACAAAACATACATTTTTACTATTTTTTTTATAAAAAAGTACTTTGTATTCGGAAATATGAGTCCAATTACTAAAAATAAATTGATTTCCTATTTTTTTATTATTTATTTTTATATAAATAATATATTTCATAAATGGTACTTGTTTTTCTTAATCTATACAAATCTACTTTAATACATCTAGTAAATGTTGTAACTGCAACTCACCAAAAAAAGAGACTAACTCCTGCGCTTAGTTAGTGACTTACACTGTTATAGTTATTTTTTGTTAGAATTTATATAATTTTTAATATACTAGTAGGTGAGAAAAAAAAAACTTATAGGATACAAAAGAAAATAATAAAGCAATTATACTCACTAAAATTGAAAGCACTTTTTACATGTTTTTCAATTTCTTTAAATTTACTTTGAATTTATTTTATATTTTTATTTATTTGTTTAATCCAATATATAATACAAATACATAGTTAACAAAAAAAATGTGAAAACAATAGGTTCATTTAATATAATTTCCTTTTTATTTATGGATGTAGCCACTCCACTGGCCCGCAGGCACGTTCCGGAGTGTCAGTGTATTATTTATTTTATACCATCATAAAAGTACACACTTTCACATAAATTTTTGTGTAAAAAATCAAAAAAAAAAATTAAAAAAGATTTTAAAACCTACGTACATTCATATAATAAGAAAAGATTTTCAAGAAATTAAAATTATATACTGATATGTGAAACATATTCCTCCGCTTCCTGTATAGTATTTTTAGCAATCCATTAAAGGACAAGAGTTTTAAAAACATTGTTTTTACCGAAATGTCCATACTTAAAAAGTTGTATAGCTTAGGGTCCAGAAAATTATACTGCCTTTGTTAATAATTCGTTTTTTTCTTTGGGAGCAGAAGTATTGTTTTTTTTCATAATTTTTTTGTCCGTCATTATTGATATTTTAGTTCATTGGGAGATTATTGTAATTTTTGACACCTTTGGTGACATAGCTGTTTTGACCATGACTTGTGTAGAATCCGAGGATCGTTATATTATTTTGGTATTTGAGTGACATATTCATTTCAATTTATTTTTTTTAATAAATTTGTAAAATACAATTTATTTTATAAATAGTTTCTACTCTGTGAAATTTTATTAATTTCTAAAGTATTTCCGTATTTCTACATATTTATATTAATACAGTTTTTTAAATATTGTTTTTTAAATAATATTTTTTTTATTGCGATTTATTTATAAACAATACAAATAGAAGTACAGGTTAAATTATTAAATTTGTACATAGAGAAAATAAAATAAACACATATAAACAGTAGTGTCTGCCATGCAATTAAGAGTATTCTCTTAATTGTAATAAAATATGGCGAAGATAAGGGGCGGTTTAAACTTTATAAAAAAATATGATTAGTAATTGAAACAATTTAATTCAAATACATTAAAATAAAGGAGAGAACATTGAGACAAAACAAAAAGATGGTGGAAAGCAAAAGAAGGAAATTGATTTGGAGTGGTAAAGGATGAATGAAGGAAAGTAGGAGTGGAAAATTGCATTTGATTCAATGACGAGAAATAAAGAGCAAAAAAGACACCGTATATTCTCAATTATTTTGAATCAAGTTTGTTAGTTCTCTTCTGTATCTATTATATGGAGTTTTAAATATATCAAGTCTTTTGAAATTCATGTTAAATGTCAAAATGGAATGTCTTAATTCATACGTTTAGCAATAATGCGAAGAATAAGATAAAATTAGGTATTTATAAAAATAACACATTAGTATACATATTATCCGGAGAATAATATGTTAAACAAGTAAGAGCATCTTGTAACGAAAAAATCCGTCAGAGACGTGAAAAATGTCTATGTCCAAAGTTATATTGTTCAACACAGAGATACCCTTCCAACAGGCATAATCATTGACAGGTTAGTCCTGTATATCGGAATGTGAAACAGTCTATGCTGACGCTGTCTAAGATTATTATCCGGAACATAAAAGCTGATGCTTCGCATAATCAAAAGAAGTGCGTAGATAAAAACACATTATTTTTGGCCTTTAAACTGCTGTAACCAAGCATACCCTGGAGGAGCTCAGTGGGACAAAGCCATGGATAATATCCGCAAACCCTCATGTGGAGAAACCGAAAAAATTCCTTTTGAGTCCTCTCCACCATAAAAGAGTACTTCAACTCATGGTCCCCAAATCGTCGAAGAACATCATCATATATTTAAGAACCAAAATGTATTTACTAGTAATTTAAATATATATCAAGTCTAAGAAGGATTCGTGCGCTAGAATTACCACTTTGTGAAACGAGGCTAGCACAGAGACATTCATATTTTATAGGGTCAACATTTTTTAATTCGTTTTTTACTGATAATATTTCGTAATCCCAAATTTTCAAAATTTTCTTCCTTAAAAAAACACGCACTATCCTGGATTCAAACTAAAAATATGAACTCTTTTTTTCTGTCATATATTTTGTTGCCCTTTAGTAATAAGGAATTATTTTATTTATTTTATTTTTCAATAACTTTAAAATAAAAAAGTACCCCTTTATATTTTACAGAAGATTTTCTTATTCTAAAATATAAAATCTGTCTATTAATTACAAAAGAAAAAAATCATTTTCAGCAAGCAACATTTCTCGCATATCCACAAACAGGCCATGTCTTTGTGGGATTTTTGGTTTACTCATCTTTTTGTTAATATTTATTAAATGACCATGTAGTTATTCTTTTTTTTTATACCTCTTATGTCTATTGTCAAAACAACAAAACATTAAAATAATTAATAAAAAAAATAATAATATATAAAGGTTATTATTAAAAATACGTTTAATGCTGTACATTAAAAAAATAAGCCACGAAAATAAGCAAACCTAATAATCATACCAAATGACTAATAAGTAAACAGAAAAAAAAAATACACTAAGAAATTCGTGAATATTTTTTTCTTTATTAGATTACGTTTAAAAATACAAAGTTAAATAATTTTACTTTCTTAAAAAAATTATGTAAACTTTTTAATTCAAAATTTGAACACATTTTCTGATGATTATACACGTAATTCAATGTCAGTCTTGGTTTATAACCGTCAGAATTGGGAAAATAAAATTAAGGGTGACAGATAAATTGACTGTATATCCTAAGGTTGCTCTGATGGCGATAAGAGGCATTTAAGGAGTAGATGTAAATTCTTTAAAAACCAAGAACTGTTTGTAAAAAAAATGATTGTTTTTGCAATGTGCGGATCTAAAACGAGGCCACAAGGCTTTTAAAATAGATCCGGATAAGTGGGTGGGGCTTTCAAAGGGTCAATGGCATTATTTTTATAACCAGTAAAACACAAATAATGAAAGCAGGTGATAAAAAGGAATGGAGACGTTTGGAAAAGGCCTTTATAGATTTGTCGAATTTATTAACAAGAATGGAGGTTTCAATCCATACCAATATAATTTTCAGAAAAATATTAATACGACAGCAATGTTAGTAGACGCTATGAAGTACATAAATTATTAATTAGAAAAAGGTAAATACGTGATTCCAACTTTTATCGACTTATCTAAAGGCTTTGACACTGTCGATCATGACATTTTATTATGCTCGCTATTAAGATTGGGTTTCAGGGGAAATTTTTTAAAGCTTATAGATAGCTATACAAAAGGAAGAAAGGCAATGAAAAAGAATCTTAATAATATGAGTGATAAAATACCTATAACTATAGGGGTCCCTCAGGGGTTTACATTAGGCCCCCTATTGTATTTATTGTATATTGATAACCTTAGACATTCAAATATATCAGGGAGGTATTTTGTATATGCAAATGATACTTTATTGATATAAAGTGGTGATAATGAAACCCAACTGCAAAGCAACATCAATGAGGATCTGAATAAATTTATGTACTGGTTAGATAATAACTAATTAACAATAAATACAAATAAGACTAAATATATGATAATAAAACAAAAAACCAAACGCCCTATAAAAGTTAACCTAATAATTAAAGATGAACAAATTAAAAACATAGAAAAAATTATGTACTTGGGTTTGGAAGTGGATGAAAAATTAGCATGGACAAAACATATCAAAGCAGTTATAAAAAAACTAGGTCCAATTATCGGAATAATGAGAAGAACAGATGTCTGTTACAAAAGTACAAAATTAATGATATACAATGCTTTTATACTTCCACAATTTGTATATGGATTAATAATATGGTCGCAATGTAGTAAACATATGTAAGAATCAATACAAAGAACAATGAATAAATCACTTAAAGTAACATTTATTTTTAATAAATAAACTAGAACCACAGATTTATATAGAATCACAAAAATGCTCAATCCAGAGAAATTGATCTACACAGACAAAATATAAATGATATTTAAGATTAAAAAAAATAAAATAAAGACATTATTAAATATTATTTTAATTACTACATACAAAAAGTAAATACAAGAGCATCAAATAATTTAACTTGCGAACAACCTAGGACCAACAGAAAATAAACAGTTTTTTGTATAGAGCAATAAATTTTTCCAATTCACTTTCTAATGATCTAAAAAATATACAAAACATGTTTGTACTTAAAAAACACCAAAATAAAACAGCTCTAACAGCCCGTGTGACGAGTGACATAAGATGTTATTTTATTGAATTTTTATTTTAACTATTGTGTTATTATATATAATATCCCCCGTAATAGCACTTTTGCTGATTGGGAACATAATATTTAATATAGTGTTATATGTTTAGTCTAAAAACCTTGTAGTTTGTCATAACTAAATAAATAAATAAAATCAATCAGTGAAGTAAATAAGTCTGAAGAAGAAGGAAACACATATTTTTTCTACAAAACATGAAGTTGGCTGAAGATGGCTCCGGCAATGGTAGCCAAAGCGTCAGAACGAATCCAACTTACACGAGATCACCTAAAAAAGATGCATATTTTTGTTGTAAAAATTGAATTAAGATCGTATCAAAAAAAGCGTTAGTAAAAATCTGACGTGAAAATAATGATGGAATTGTAACTAACACTCAGAGCTGTTATTTAACGAGTCGCTGATAATTGAATTCATTAGTTACGTTTATTACAGATATAAATCATACCTTGATTAAGAAAGTGATAGGTAGAATATCAGATCGAACACGCTCCTCAGTCCCACTTTGATATTTTTTTGCGATTTAAGCAGTATTGTAGGAAAACACCATAAATCACCTTGCTTAATTTGTCCGCCACTCGAATGCCTAAAAAAGCCGGGGAGAGCTTTCCGTACGCTTAATTAGTTCAATCCAATAACAGTTTTTAACCAAACTTTTTGAAATATTTTTTAAAACACGATTTCACTTTTGTTTGACGCCATAATTACCATGCCGGATCTTAGTAAAGAAAACGTTTACAATAACAAAGCGTTATATTATTTTACAAAATAATATTTTCGCAATTTAATATTCAATGGAACACTGGTTTTACGCACAAACTTGCACATTCCTTCGGGATATATAAATCGGACAGTCGTTTTGCCTTAATGGGACATTTTTAAAAAACTGTTATTTATGATCAAAGCATTAACTTTGTAGTCAAACATTTTAATAAATGTTATCAAATATAAGAACTTACATACTTTTTATGTCTACCGGTTTCAAGACGTACCCGTCTCTTCGTCCTGACGGACACTCACTACACCAAAATGCAAATACTAAAATACACTTTCACCTTTACAATCACCGTAATACGCAAAGTATTGACCTTCCATTCCAATCGGTGTAACATCGAACGAAAGACGGCATGTTTTTTAGAAATTGGATGGTTGGATGAATTATCAATGAATTATCAATATCTGTGCTTGGTGAGTTCAGAAAGGAATCGTGTACTATGAGCTGCTGAAAACGAGTGAAACTATAGGATGGGTGCGCGTGAGTTGATTTGAGTTTAAATGAAAAAGATGGATTACAATTGAACGTAGTTTTGCGGAAAGC
The DNA here is from genome assembly GCF_059751315.1 of Micrasema longulum. Taxonomy (NCBI): domain Eukaryota; kingdom Metazoa; phylum Arthropoda; class Insecta; order Trichoptera; family Brachycentridae; genus Micrasema; species Micrasema longulum. The sequence goes on from NW_028278038.1 coordinate 331,273, forward strand.
AGCCAGTCCACAATTTTGTAAAAATTAAATATTGATGTTATCGGGTACAGTAAAGTCAATTCTATGTTCTGATAAAACCAGCCAGATCGCTTACACCCAAAAAAACTGTAAAAATCACCTTTTGAAAATGGTGTCAATTTCAAAAACGGCATTTTTCAATTTGCAGAAAAGACCAACAAAACTAGAAAAATCTTACGGTACTTTAAATATCAATAAAACTGGTCAAATACATAATTGCATTCTTGTTTATTATATAAAAAAAACTAATGTTTTTTTTGTTAATCAAAGTCGAAAAACATTCTAACTGTTTTGTAAATTCGATTATTCACCATTTTCACAAAAGTGCTATTATCACAGTTTCACTTTTCTATGGCTGGATGTTTTCTGCATAACTTCATTCAATTGAAGTTATTTATTACGCATTTCCACATGAGTTGCATCCTATTATTTTGTACAGACGGGATTTATAATAGCAAACACTGGCGGAGAGCTAGTGGCCGGGCAACATGGAATGCCATGATAAAATGTAATGAGTTTTCTTCGATACACGGCGTTAAATATCTTGTCCGAGTTGACGTTGCAGCGGACTAAATGTTTGGACCCGTCAATCTCAAGGTTTTTGGTTTTGCTCTCCACAAAACTGTCAATGGGTAACCTTACCAAGTAATCAATTTGAATCATGCATTGCTCGAAAAATGCCCAGAATTGGGACACGAGACACGAAGGAGTGATGTTGCAGTACGACAACGCACCGTGCCATTGCACTTTTGTCGTCCAGGACACCATAAAATCACTGGAATGGGATCTGTTACTACACCCGCCGTTTTGGCCAGATCTGGACCTTGCTGATTATTACTTGTTCTGGTCGATGGCTAATAGCTTAGCTGGGCTACGCTTATTTTGAAGGAGTGCAAATTAATTGAATGAATGCTTTTGGTCCAAAGACGGCATTGTTTTATCGTCACGGTATTCGCGTATTGCCAGAGAGGTGGCACAAATGTTTAACTAGTAAGGGGTGATACTTTGAATAAACAAATGTTTGTATTTGCAGTTTTTTATTGATAAAAAACCTAGAAACTTAGTTGCTCGCCTGGTCCTTCCTAGTTTTTAAATGTTGTGAATTATCATAACCGATTAACCAAAAATCTGAAATGTTTGAAAAACAGTGTTTTTTTTTAATTAGAATTGATTTGTAAATATTACTTCCAACTTTTTATATTTTTCAAATATGTATATATGAAATATGTAAGATCTTAACACTCATTAAGTTTTTTTCGTTTTATTCCAAATATGAAGTTTGACCTTGTGGTGCAATAGTTGGCATGTTTTCTTACTATGCAAGTTCGATTCCCAATAAAATTGATATAAAATATTTATTTAAAAGGGTGTTTCCACATTCGAATATTTCATAGTCCCTAGACCGGCACCTGAATCATGAGACTGATCATTTTACCTCCATGTAACAAAATGGTCAACATACGCTGCAATGGTGTACCCTATGCACTATTAGTGCATAGGTGCAAAAAAGTGCACTTAAATATAAACAAAATGGTAAAACGTTTTTAACAAGAATTTTATCATTATCATTAGCTATGAAGTTTTATTAAGAAATATCAACAAAAAATATCAATGTCATTATTTGTATTTTTTATACCGTATTTTCATCGCTATGATTTTTTATAGGTTAGAAATTACACCGTCCGTGAAGTTGCGAGATCTAGGCGTTAAGTTTTCCTGGCATTTAAAAAGAGAGCCCTGTACCTATAAAAACACACTAAACATAAAAAACATGGCTACTCTGAAACTGGTGATCTATCACAACACAAAAAAATGCAAAAATTGATTGGTTATTGTTCACATGAACCTGTGACGATTCAAGGAGGTTCATTTTTATTAAAACCATTTTTGATTGATTCATTGATTTGGTGTTTATTTTGTAGAACTCCATATTTAAACTTATAATATTATATTCCATCACATGTTGAAAGCAAAAGGCGTTAACTTAATAATTTTGAACAATCGGAAATTAATAAATATCTAAATAAACCTAATTTTAAAATAATAAATGAACAAACCAACCTAATATCTTCACCACTATTAAATGTATTTAAAAAGACTGTTATTCTTCACTTTGTTAATTTTTGTACACGCTTATATGACGCGTAACTAATAGATGAATCATGTTCATTAAAAAATTATTAAAAATTGAAATATTGTATAACAATACATTTATGTTTATATCAATTTCCTCATAATATTTCAATCACGTTTTAAAATTAAAATGTACAGCAACCTATTATAATATTATTTATATTTTTTCGATAGCAATTATCTCAAGTTACAAAACTATAAAGCTTCAGTAATTATCTCAAAATACATACTTGTATGTCAATAAATACTTACTCTGTTATATTTTTCCCGAAATTCAAATATAAATACCTCAATTGCCCATTACCTATTAAACACTTAGCTTCGCCCTTAACCATTGGTTTTTCCCTCAATTATGATTAATGTACATGCTATAGTTTATAATATTATTTTTATTTTCTACTTAAGTACCTTAATTATATAACTATATAAGGACATTCAATCCATCTAATCTTCGCATTCGTTTAAAAATGCCCTAACAAGGCGAAACAATTGTCACGAAGTTTTTGTTTTTATATTTGTAAAAATAAAATCAAGTGTTCAGTAGACTCAAATCAGTGTTTGATTTCTAATATTATAAGTTTACAACCATTTATAATTGAAAAAAATGTATATTTTTGAGAAACTTCACAGTACAATGAAATACTTTTTTGATTTCCAATTTTCCGTAGCTCTGAAGTTTTCATTCTAAAGTAAACAATAAAACTCTCGCCTTAGGAACATTATTTATTTAAATAAAATGAAGACAATAATACCATCTTTAGAGTAAGATTTAAGTAAATGCACATTTAAAAGGCTGTAAATTAACATGATGGATTAACCAAGAACGCTTGAAAAGTTCAGAAACAATGTTATTTATTAAATGTGAGTTGATTCGTGAACTGCGCAAACGAGCAATATTCAAGAAACTTCCGACGTTCTGAAGTGAAGGTACAAGTTTGTTATATATAGCTACCTGCCCTCGTCTTATGAACATATTTACCTACATTTAGAACTTTGGCCAACTTACTCCAAGCATCTCATCAGACGCCTTTTTGTATACATCCTATATGTATAAATTATTATGTCAGTGCGGCTTTGGCCCAATGCTATACGTAATAAAGCGGCTTGTTTTTGCGTAAAAAACGTAACTTAATTACCAATGTTTTGATTTTATAAAAAAATTGTGTTGCCTAGTACTTAAAATGTTACCCGCTGGTTGTTACTGACAAATATAGATGATGATATAACAGATACGAGTTATAGGTTTCACAAAAGCGATGGAGACCTAAAAAGTAATCCATATTGGTTATCTTACAAACTGTAATGTCATTATTTTTTTGAATGATTTACGAAAACCTATTTTTTTTAAAACAATTAGTTAAATGAATTTATTCGTAAACATTTTTTTTTCATATTCCAGTCCTCACCAGCTTTAAACAAAATGAAATGTAGTGTATTTAAAAACTTTAACGAAAAATATTTTGAGTGTACCCAAATGTTTGTGCTCTTTTACTTAACTTAAATCAATAGATGAAAAAAAAAAATATATGGATGTTCAAACCTAGGTTAAATGGTGAATTTGATAATTGTTTTAAATTGTTTTTATTTTTATTATTATCATTTTGGTAATTTTATTTGATTTCAATCGTAAGTAACAACACGCTTTTTAGCCACTTCTGCCTTTAAAGTAACGCTGTATTGCAGTATCGCCGACGTTATTACAACAGATAACATTTTACAGAACAAAGTATGGAAGTCTACCAACTGGTTTTAAGAAGAAATAAAAAAATGAAAACTATTTCTAGGCAATGTGTTGCCTAGTAGGTGAAATAATTCATTCAGATTATTCTCACCCGAATCAGTTAAGGTTGCAGCTCTTGAATTTTACGAAAATTAACAAAGGCTGGAATTTAATAAAAGTTTTTTTTAAAACAAATGGTTAGTGTTGCTTAGTCTATAAACCATTATCTTAAACCTGTCGATAACATGTCGCGTGGACGTCCGCTGCTGACTGTTTATCGACAGTTCACAGAACTACGGGAAGCGAACCTGGCTTGGGCAGATGCACAGACGCTGGTAGCCGGCAGAGATACCTAACACCGTGATACCATATTCTCCAACTAGGGAGTGAATATGGAATTGTGCTTATAATTATACTTTTTATATTGTTTTTCTTACTTAACGCTTTTTAGTAAAAATAAGTCAAAACCAACTTTTCAGGCATCTTCTCGATTAAGTTGAACAATGTATCCTCATCAACTAACTGTTCTTATAAATTCGATAAGTTCTGTAATGTAGTAAGGTAAAGTCTGAATTTCAATTCATTTAAAAGGAATTTCAGCCTTACAGGAAATTGGATATAAAAAATGTTTTCTTGCGCGTGGTAAAAATTAGAGCATTCAATTGTAACGCATAGTTTTTTGAAAATGTACAAAAAAATATAAAAAATATTTTAATAAATACACTACTTTGAACTCACAACAACGACGTAGATGTAAAGAGGAGTGTTCTTATATATAAGACAATCACATGTCCACACATTAATTACTGTTCTTCTATTATTTTTTTATGCAATAAAGGAGAAATTAAAAATAAACGAATTCTTCGAAATAAGGCGACGAGAATTACACTCAAAAGAAATATGTATACTTATGTAGAAATAATGCATGAAAAATCGGCTTACTCACAGTAAAGCAGCAAATTAAATAAAATGTAACAATTTTTATACATAAAATAATTAAGAGGATGAATAAAATAAAAACAATCATGAAATTTAACCAACAATGTCATACATATGAAACAAGGGATAAAAATGAGAAAAACAGAATCTTAAAACTCATTGTACAAGGGATTGAAGCTGTACAATGAGTTACCTGAAGAAATACAGGAGATAGAAAAGGTCAAAATATTTAGGAAAAATATTTTATTGAAAAATTAATAAAAAATAAATTATTATGTTTTGAAAAGTTAATATTAGTTATTAAGATTTTATAAACTGACTTAATAAAGCATAAATACCAGTGATATGAGAGCTATGAAGGTTATCCGGTTTGCTTACCGTAAACGAACCAATCGGGAGAACCGACAGCGAAAAACCCCTGACGTCTCACGCGAAGTTATTTCAGAAATACAAAATTAAAAAAATCTTATTGCTGATAATACGATTAATTTTTTTTTGCTTTGTTTAATAGTCTTTGTTTAACAAATAAAACAAATAGATATTTGAAAAAAACAATGAATTTCCTCATTGAAGGGTTTTAAAATTATGATTATCATTTTCTGTTAATGAGATTTTCAAAGGTATCAAACCTTTTCCAATGATTATTATATATTTTTCCGCAAACAATGATGCCGGGGGTAAATGCTACATGAAGGTAAGGTGATCATTCTTACTCCTCAGGTGTCCAGAGGCTGTGAAAGATTATAGGCTTCGTGATGCAGTTAATAAGACTTCCAACTGTGGAACTGGTGTCGTGGGTTCGATTCCAGCCCGTTGCAAAAAAACATATCCAAGAAATATTTTTCTCTAACAAGTCTGAGTGTTATGATATATTATTGTAGTTTCTAACCATAACCTTTTCTTTGTTCTCTACTAGAAAGGCTCTAAAATAGAGTCGTAGGGAGTTATTATTATTTTTTAAATAAAAAACAATTATTTATTCACATTTATTTGTTTATAAATTTGTATAAACCACTTTAATTTTTTTTATTACACTTCGACCGGTTTCGAGGTTACTACCTCATCGTCAGGAATTTAACTTAGTTATAATTACACGCGTTGCTATTTATACAATATTTTATTATATAAATAGCAACGCGTGTAATTATAAGTTAGTTAAATTCCTGACGATGAGGTAGTAACCTCGAAACCGGTCGAAGTGTAATAATACAAAATAAAGTGGTTTATACAAATGTATGAACAAATAAGTTTAAAATGTCATACCACAAAGTGAAAAATGTTTTTGATAATAATAATAAATTATTTATTTATTTAACACTTTATATACATATACAATGTATATACATAAAAGGGTGGGCATATAACCTTAAGGCATTTTCTTCCTACCTATCCTAACCGTTTAGTTTGAGAAAATTACAAATACATGGACATATTGAAACTAACAAATTTATATAAAAAATAAAAACGTAGATTAACAAAACAAAAAAAAATAAGAAATCAATACTTTACTATGAAGAGAGGAGAGGGGATCGGAAGGAAAGAAAAAGGATAAAGGAACAATTTTAATATTTAGATACTGACATTTTAATCTTAACTTAAATGTAAATAAAGAAGGTGTCTAACATAAGTGGGTAGATTATTCCACAATCAAGCGGCTACTACTGTAAAAGAGGAGGCCAAAAATGCGATGACAGGGTATTAAAAGGGTTCTCTCGTTACTAGAACGAAGATATAGTCCGTGTTGTGAAAGAGGTTCTAAGAGCTCTCTCAGATAAACAGGCGAAGTGGGATTATTTAAAATATTCTCTTGATTTTAATTATGGGAAAAAATTGCTAAAAAATAGGTTATAATACATTGTAATATTCATTTTTTCAAGTACACAGCAAACAAGTCTAATAAAATAAATATAAAAAGTTACCAAAAAAATTCATGAACTGATAGTAAAGTACTGATAATAACAAATTTATCTTTTTTTTTTTTTCGTTATATTTATTTTTCTTTGTTTTTTAATTTCATAATATCCTGTGTTTGTTTGTTTTTGCCGAAAAATATTAGTTTTTATTATTATTAACTTGACACAATATTGTTTGGGTCGATTTCCGTATTTTTGTAATGACAAATATTTTACCAAATACAATGCATAGGTGCGCATTTATATGAATCGGATTGTGGTCCCGTAGCTAAAGTCTTAGGTTCACGTATCACAGGTCCGTGGTTTGATTCCTACTGTATCCTAACTTGATTCCCATTTTCTAATAATGATTAATTTCCAGCTCATTGAAAATAAAATAAATAAATAAAAATGGCCTTCAAAATAAAAGGTTTGAGTTAATCCCAAGAAAATATAAAAATAAAAAAAAATGAAATATATAAACATAAGTAATGTTTTCTTGTAAAGTAAACAAAAAATCAGTTTTTTAACTATTTATTTACAATACAAAAAGCAATATGTAAAAATTTCCAGTTGAGAAAAAATGTAATACGCATAAATCCACCGGCTCCTATGGTAAAGTAGTGAAGACGTTTGCCTCACGTATGGAGAGTTTCAGTTTCGATTCTCGGTGAGATCACTAAAAATTCAAGTATTAAAATAAACACACAAAAAATAGTCATTGTCTGATAAAAGAAATGGTTTTAAAAAATAAACGCCTACTCATTATGTGCTAACAGGGGTGATATAAGTAGGCAGATAATTGGTCACTTCAATTTCGAATGTTTTTTTTATTTCAGGAATAATGTTTCTAGAAACTGTTAATGCATGGTTTGTTTTATTTTATTTATTAACTTACTTCTGTCTGATATTAAAAAAATGCCACAATTTACGACATTACGGCGTCTGCAACTTTAAGATAACAAATTTCTATTACTGTTCCTAAACTAAATTCGTTTTGTTTTCCTGGTCTCGTATAAAACACTTGATATAAAAATAAAATAATAATAACCATTTCTTAAATTTAATTATGCATTACTTAAGTAAGTTTTTCACACAGGCAGATAGTAAAAACATTTTAAAGTAAATATTTTATTTACACTCAAAATTTATCCCAAAAATATTCCTTTACGAATAAAAAATAATCTTTTTAAGGGAGTGAAGTAAAGAAAAATCATCTACTTCAGTAAAAAATCCTTTGAAGCTGAAGAAAACGTATTTTGTTCATTCAAAACAAAATGAATGCATTTCAACAGAATTAAAATTCTGTAAAGCTCTCGTTCTCTTCTCTTTTGGGGTACTTTACCGCCATTGAAGCGTGTGAAGAGTGCACACGGCACATGGCTTTGAATTTCAGGGCTGTAATGCCATTTAAATTCAGCATTGCATTCAAGCAAAGGTTTAAAATAACATTTGTGACGTAATGCAAACAGCGAGAGCATATGTTCACAAGATATTATACTACATACTGAAATGAGAACTTTAAATCCTATTCAAATGTATTTTTCTTATCGTATGACTTTCGTTATTTAAAAGATTTTAAAATTTTAGAATGTCCTAACAGAAGCACGATGTATTTTTTCGTCTTTTATTTATAATGACACACAAATTTGAATCGATTATTGTTAACATTTTTTATTTACTTTCTCTTGTTTAGAAAAAAACTAATCTGGGTTTATTCCGTGTATTTTTTTTTTAAAACGGAGTTTACGGAAAACATTTTGGTTTTTTTATTTAAATTTTATTGCAATATTTTATCTTTTGACTAGTGGTTTGATACGGAGTGACCCTACACAAACATGTTTTTCGTTTTGCTTTTGGCATTGTTTTGAGTAATATTTAGGATACTTTTGTTTTGGTTGATTCGTAAATATTGTATTTGTTTCTTACAATGGCTATTTTTTTTCTATAAATAAATTTAATTAATATTTAAATACTATTAAGTTTTTAAAATTATTTTTTATTACTTCGATTGTTAAATTTGTATGTTTTATTATTTCAAAAGGATAAAACGATATGAAAACAATAAAAAAAAATGGACTCAAATGTTAATGAATATTAGAAAAATTGACGAATCTGCTTTCCTTTTATAATTTTATTTGCTTTTTATGTATCTTTATATTTTTATCTTTTTTCATATTTTTTTTTGTTTTATTTATTGAAATACTCATTGGTATTTGGCAAATTATTTATTTATCTTATTTCTGACTAAAAAATAGAGTGAGTTTCTACATAGAAACCATATCTCAATTATCATTTCAATTTTTTTTCCTATTGATTTCAATGATGCTATTATTTTGTATATTTGATTATGTGTGAATCTAAATTTTTATAATTTATATCTATTTTTTTTCATTGTTTTCTTTGAAGTTTTTTTTATTTAAACCCTGTTTTTCATGATTGTTATTCTATTGCATCATATGTCATTGTAATTTAACCTAATTAATTTTTCATTGTAAATTATTTTGGTTTGACACGGGCACAGCCTAAAAAGCCTTTTTAAGTTCATTTATATTTGAAGGAGTGTAATTTTGAATAAATGAATTTGGATTTAATTAGTGGATATAAACTAAATACAGCATATATCAGTGTTTGAATTTTATTTTTCAAAAGATAAATATTTGCATTCTGATGATTTATGCAAATATCAAGAAGTTGAAGGTCAATAACTTATTATTAGAAAAAAGCTAATTTTGCTCTGTATATGCATTAAATTATGTTGTCCGCTTTACCAGGAGTCGAACCCAGAACCATAAACGTCGGTAATCACTAACACGCCAAATATTTTTCTACTCGACTCCTTTTTCTGGATTTTTAGCTAATAGTAGTTACTGAGTCGAAAAACCTTGTCCACACATCCACAGAACTATGTTTTTTTTATCTTCCGCCCTGTCACATTTTTTTAAGTCAATCCAAATAATAATTTTCTAAATTTTTGAGGTTTTAAGGTTGTACCACAAGAAATATGTTAAAAAATGTAAAAAGTAAATAATTGAGTTTTCATCAAAATAAGCAAATTGTGTTTTTTTTATCTTTCATAATTTTTGCTTATATGTGCATAATAAATTGTAATGAAATAAAGAATTGAAAAGTGCGTGCCAACAAAAACCATAAATATATGTTTATTTGGTTCACTGACAGGCATTAATACATTAATTTAAGAGGCTTATTAGACATTCAAACGCACTGTCCTAAACTTTTTTAAAGAACCTATTTTATCTTTTTTGATAAAAACGTTAAAATCATATTACGAATAAAAAACTAAGAACAATGTTATTGACCCTGTTTACCAATTAAGGGTGAAAATGAAATAAACAAATACCTTTAAAACACCGTTATAATATTCTTGACATGAAGTATCTTACCAGAATACATTTAAAATTGTCTCTAATATTTTGTGTGTGTGTGTTTGTCTGTCACTATATAGATAACAACTTATCTTATGCATTGAGTACCTCAGCACAACGTTTAAAATTATTTCTATATTTATCTACCACTAAAGGGTTAAGACATATTTATAGCGAGAGATTAACTTTGTGGGCGTCAGATTCTTGAACTGTCAACAATGAGACATTTATACGCATTTTGAAAGAAAGCAATTTAAACGTTTTTTGAATTTTGAAAATAATGAATTTTAGTTTACAAACCTAAAAGAGTATTTTACCTTTTTTTGTAAATCCTGGTTAGCAAAATGTTAATTTAAAATAGCTACCTGGTTTAAATAATATTTACCACCAACCGAATTCGCCAAGTTTTTGTTTTTGTTTTTATTTATCTATGACAAAAAACATGCGTTTTACTTTACCTATAAAATTACATATTTCATAACATTAGATATTTTATTAGTACAAAATATTTTCAATCAGCTACAGTGCTAGTATGAGGGGATATAATATATAGTGACACTTTTAAAAGTCGATATAATAACATCACATACTTATCACTCGTCACATGGGCTGAAATAACAGTTTTTTAAGGTGTTTTCTAAGTGCGTATATGTTTTGTTTATCTTTTAAGTCATTAGAAACTGAATTTTAAAACTTTATTGCTGTATATTAGAGTTGGCCGATGATGTATGAAGTTTTTTTTTTAATTAGAAATGAAAGTAAAAGGGGTCTAAAAAGTTGCATTTTGGATCACATTGAACGTGAAAATTATTTTTAAAAATATTCCATACTACTTTTGGCCCTCAACTGAGGTTTGAAGTTTATCACTGTCTGAACATTTTGTTAATTATCTATATTGATAAAAAATATTTTTTGTTGGTAAAGATATAATTTAATCGCGTTTCAAATTCAAACACGTTTTAAAACTACCGAAATGCAAAAAAATTACACTCCACGTTACTAATTCCGTCTAGCGCCTGGCTAATATTGATGAAAACAATGGCTCTGCATTGCAAGTAATCCAAAAGACAACTATTTAGAACCTTTTCATTTCGAAATTCAGAAAAAAATATATCGGCCTACCCTACTGTATATACACAATTGTAATTTTTTGTTTGTCTTAGATTGTTCGTAAATTAAATTATTTAATGCACTTGTGTTTTTTGGATGCAAATTGTAGTTTAAGTTCAATTTAAAATTAGTCTTAATTTTTTTTTTTTTCGTCTTAAATACCATCTTGACCTTTTTTGTGTAAATTAATTCATCTGAATAAATGTTATTAAATATTTGTACAAAACCATTTACTGACTTTTTTTGGCTACCGGTTTCGAGAAGTACCAATTAAACCAACATTAGTTGAAGGTGAAAGTGAAGGCATAGTGGGTTTTGCATGTTGGTTTAATTGGTGTCCTGACGAAGAGACGAGTACGTCTCGAAACTGTTCAGGATAGAAAAGTCGGTAAGTGGTTATATCAAAATAATATTTAATAACATTTGGTTAACTGTTTGACCACAAAGTGACCACCCTTTTCAATGGTTTCGTCAATAAAGGATCTTGGCATTACTTCAGATAGTAAACTCTCCTATCGTGAACACATTGATAATATTGTAAACAAATCTCTCAAACTTCTTGGTTTTATCAAAAGAGTGACGGCGGACTTCAAAAATATTAATACCATCAAAACTCTTTATTGCTCACTAGTTCGATCCCATCTAGAATACGCTTCTCCTATTTGGTCTCCATTCTGCAGGACACATATTGACCATATCGAGTCTGTCCAACACCGTTTTCTAAGAAAAGTGGCATGGTTGCTCGGATTACAAAGGGGTAATTTTTCCATTTTGAAAAAGAGTAACCTCTTAATCTGTCTTCATTGGAGAAACGTACAACTGAGATGGACCTTATATGTATTTTCAAAATACTTAACGCTTTAAGTGATGTCTCATCTCTATTGCAATCAATTTCTTTTCATGTTCCCAACCGTGTCACCAGAAGTCAAAATTTGCTATTTATAAAATCTTATAAGAGCAACTTTGGTTTTTATGCCCCAATGTCCAAAATGTGAAGATTAGTCAATTCATCACACGATTTGGAATTTTTTGGGATAGATCTTCCGGCTTTTCGTAGATTTCTTCACGACTAAACAGTGTGGGATGAAGATGGATTGGCATGGTTTAGCTCAAAGTTTTAGGCCTTTTGTTTTTTTGAATATATTGTTTTGTTTGTCTTTGCTAAATAGTTTTATCTTCATTTTGTTCAGTTTCTTGCATTTATGTTTCTTCATGTAACTGTTGTTATTGGCTTAGGCCGTATATATAATAAATAAATAAAAAATAATTCATCGAAATTGAAAATTTTTGTTATTTTATATAAATCTTTAGTTCTAGTTTATGTATTTAAATTAAATGTTTTGTTCATTATTATTTTAATTAATTATTTATTTTGTTAACTTCACCGCGAGTTACTTGGTTAACGAATACAGTGCACAATGCACCACTTGGTGCTGATAGGGAATCGATGGTGATATAACTAAATAGGCCAAAAACACCGACATGCATTTTATCATGCTCCAACAGAATTGATATATTAATTGTAACGTGCACTTGAAATTGTATACATTTATTAAATTAGACTAATTATCGTATATTCAGTCATATTTTTATAAAATAAAACAAATTATCATATATTTAGTCTTATTTGTATTTATTGTAAATGAGTTATCATCTAACCAGTACATACATTTATTCAGATCCTCGATAATTTTGTTTTGCAGTTGGATTTCATAATTACCATTATAGGTCAATAGATTATCATCGGCATATACGAAATACATCCCCAATACATTTGAATGTCTAAGGTTATCAATATACAATTAGTACAATAAGAGACCTCATATTGACCTGATATTATTTATGTTTAAGTAACAGTATGTATTCTTAGCACATAAATAAACATTAGATTTACATAAAAATGATTATTTATTTGTTACATTTGATAAGCTAAGCATTTATAACTAAGCAGTTTTAGTTATATTTTCTGTTATTGTTATATTAGTATAAAACTTTTTTTTAATTTAAAATATATAAAAAATATATCTTAGAACAGGCTGAGCCATGTTAGATAAAGACTATCCTAATCAGAAAACGCTCCGTATTCATTTTGTCGTTCAGTATTTTTATTTTAATCCCCTAGTACTATATATGTACTTGTTTATGCAATAAATTTATAAATAAATAAAAAAATAATAATTGGTATCTTATCAGTCATATTCTAAACATTCTTTGTAATTGCCTTTCTTAGAGTGTCATGATCAACGGTGTCAACGGATTTAGATATAACAATAAAAATTGGGATTACGTATTGACCTATTCGCGGTAATTGACAATTAGAACCAAAAATTTAGGTTATGTCTTTACTTCTAAAATGTGTCTTTGTGAAAATGACGATGAGACATAAGATCATCTGTTCTTTGACTGTCCCATCTACGACAGAAGCGAATTCTTTCAAAATATTTGTGAAGAATATTATACGTTGTGGAGGCGTATAAAAAAAAAAAAAATATTATACGTTCCCTCTTAACGTAAAATTTTTACTTGCCCAGAATGATTTAGATACTTATTTACTTCTGACTAAATTTTTAAGGACAAATAATAAAAATGTTTGAATTTGTTTAATATTATTTGCCAAATTTAAAAAATAAGTCTAATTGAATGTCCCTCTTTACTTTTGGCCCGAAATTTTATGCTATGTTTACGTTTAATTTAGACGGTAATAATATTTTACTGTCACATAACTCTTTCATACTGATTCTAACTACCTCACATTATATTCTATTTTTTCGTGGGTATGGGTTTTTTTTGTCGTTCACTGAAACGTATATTTTTTAAATTTTTTATTCTTGTATCTAAGAGCCAAAATCACTCGCAAACGAGTGGAGGCGTTTATAATTAAAAAATAAAATTAAAAAAAGCTTACTTTTTATGGCGTTCAGGTTAATGCATATACAGTATTTCTTTTGAAGCTCACTTTAATCATATCAGGTATATCTTTCTGTTTTTATATTTTCTCTTTAGTTTTACCAATTTCTGAAAATTAAATATTTAAATTTTATAATCATAGAATTTATATGTTTAATATGTCAGGTTGCATAAGAAAGGAAATAAGGAAATAAATAAAAACACATTTTACCAGAAGTGAGTGTTGACTACTTGTAGTTCTGTTGTTTACTGTCAAAACTTAAAATGCAACTCGGTTAGGTTACTTGTGTATTTTGTTGATAGGATAATTACCTATTTTAACATAAAATCTTGAATTGTTACCTAATTATTACGATTATAAACAGCTTTTAACGCAATAAAAATTGAGTGAAGCTGTTATTACAACAACGCGGGTGAAACCCTTTTTTAATATTGTTTGAACCGAGAAAATACCTCTAGTAAATTTTAGCTACGATTTAAATGATATTTTTATTATTTTTTGCAAAATTTCGAGATTTAGAAATTAGTTTTTAAATTTGAATGCAATTTACCAAGGCATAAAAGCAAATCAGGATTCACAAGGTTATGGTGAAATACACCTTAATTCTACCACCAGTAAATAAGTACATTGATTTTTTTTAACGTGTTTTTCACCATTGTGCTCTACCACAAAAAGCAATTAAAATGCCCTAAAATTCGACGATATATATACTTTTTGTCACGGCGGATGCGAAATACAGTTCTGAGTCTAAAATACAATTAGTTGTAAAATATATTTTGGACTGCGACAGTGTTTTCGAATCAAGCGCTGCTATCAGGTAAAATCTCTCATGTGAATTTGGAAATCTCTCTCGTTGTGAAGAGCTTGGAGCATTCGCCTACCATTTTTGGGGTCCTAGGCTTAATTTTTGGCAGAGTGGACGTGAATTGTTCCAAGAAGGAACACTTTTAGATATAAGACTTTTATGTTATATTTTGTTCTTCTTTAATAATAAGGAAAAATTTTTTTTTTTTTTTAAAATACTTTCTGTTTCCTTTTTTTAATTACAATGAAATAAAAAAATACCTTATAATTTTTTACATAATATTTTCTTTTCTCTTTCTTAATAAAAAAAAATACAATACCTGTCTTTTTATTATAGGAGCAAAAATTCATACACATTTCTTGTATATCCACGAACAGGCCATGCCTTTGTGGGGTTTTTCGTTTACTATTTTTGCTGTTAAAATGTATTTCATTGCTTTGTAAATATCCTTAATTTTTTGTATTCTCAGTATTTTCTCTTCAATCCTTGCCTCAAGTCTGAGGATGGTGATTACGCCTGACTCCAGGCATGGCTCGTCTGTGGACAGTCTCTTTCCATCTAGAAGGGTCTTTTGCTCTTTTATAGGCATCAGTGACTGTGCCGCTCCATCTTGTTGGTTGACATCCACGCTACCTGGTCCCTTCGCACTTTCCAGGAGAATAGTTTTTTCCAAACTTTCAGAGTTTCCCCTGGAAATATGCCCAAAGAACTGCAGAATTATTTTATCTCTTATATATATTATAAAAAATTTTAAAAAATCAATTAATATAAAAAATGTAAAAACATGAATTCAATGGTTGCTTTAACTGCAATTTTTCTTTGTTTCTGTACTGGAACCTAATGCGTTAGACTGATCACGTTATTTTTTTTACCAAATAATTGAAATACGCTGTATTTAGTTTACAAATGCAATGCACAATGCACCATTTGGTTCTGATAAGGAATCGATGGTGATATAATTAAACAGGCCAAAAACACCGACATGCATTTATTAACCATGCTCCAACAGAATTGAAATATTAATTGTTACGTGCACTTGAAATTGTAAACATTGGCCCCTACAAGTACTCGAAGCTTTATTTTCTGTTAATATTTCTCCTCGATGCCTCATTCCATGCCTTAAGATAGAGAATTGATAGACGGGAACTTGGATGCCATCAATCTTATTTATATTCTCATCTCGCCTGAAGTAGAATATTAAACACACCATGAGGCAAATGAACTAACCCGTGTTCTTGTACAAAAATTCAAAACCCTTTAAATAGGGTTTGATTTATGATACCTCCTTTGACACGAATTTAAATCGTTTTTTAATTCAGAAAAAAGCAATTTCAGCCAAGCTACATTTTAACGTTAACATTATTATTATTATTATTCCCTTTCCACACCAAATGGTGTAAAGGACACCACATTGGTACACCAACCGCAGATAATTTGTTTTTTTTTGTAAAATCACTTAAATGAAATTTTATCAACTACCTTTGGTTTAAAATCTTCACCTTTTATTGTTATTTCATATTCCAAAGATTACTTGCTATACCTGTTGTTTTTTTTTTCTGCTTCATTTGCATGTTTTTATACTTTTAAACTACTTTTAATTACTTATTTTGTATATGTATATAATTTTTATAAATTATTATTATTTATATTTTCCTATTATTATTTTGTATATTGTTAGGATTATTTTTTATATTGTTTAATATGTTAATAAGTATTTTTGATTTATATATAGAAGAGTCTTGACTTAACACGGAATTTTCTAACAAGTCGGGACATAAAAAAATATAATTGTTCTCTATGATAAAATTGTGTATTTTGTGCATTATAAAAATTTAAATGAAATATAGAAAAACAATAAATTACTGATTTTACTATAATGTGTCATTAATTTTGAAGATGTTATTTTAAATTGATTAAAATTTTTTGTCTTTTATTTCATTTAAAGGTTTTTTGAATCTCTTAAAATATGTATGGATATATGTTTTTTCTTTTTGAATTTTTTATAATTTTATAACCAACTTATTTCGGCCATACTATGCCTTCTCCACGGTTAATTAAAAACTAACATAATAAATATACATTTTTCACAGTGAAGGAAGAGAGTACAGCCTTTCATAAGAAAGGCTGGAGATCACTCCAATATTTCAAAATAATCAAGTGCATATATCTTTTTATTTGCATGTGGAATTTTGATGCCATCTTTAAAGTTGAATGAATGACAATTTTTTAAGATATTCTATCAAAACTAGTTGGTTGTAAAATTATAAAAAAATATAAGGGGGTACATAAAAACAAAGTGATTGGCGTAAGTATAGCCTGTGAGCTCACCAATACATGACAGATGACATTAACATAACCATACAAAAACATAGCAGTTGAGCTCTCAGAAGTAAAGCAACGTGAATGCAGCAATGCTTGAACTACATGTCAATAATATTCTAATAATAAATAATATTATCTGGCCATACGGAACTTTAAAGCACACCTTGGTTTAATTACTAATAGTATTTTATCGGTTAGATAGGTGTATTTTAAAAAAATGTCGCGTACCTGAAAAAAGCACAAATAATTATTTTTTTGTAAATGATGTCAGTAGCGACACTCAGAGAGTGGCTTTGTGACGTTTTGACATTTTTTATAAGAAATTTATGGCGTAGCCGAAATCCTGTTATAAAAACGAGGATGTTTTTGTTGATTGACGTTAGCAGGCGCTAACCAGGGGCGACTTTGTGACGTGAGAAATTATTTAAAAAAAGAGATTCATGGCGTAGCCGAAATATTGTAATTAAAACGAGGATGTTTTTGTTGATTGACGTTAGCAGGCGCTACCCAGGGGCGACTTTGTGACGTGAGAAATTATTTAAAAAAAGAGATTTATGGCGTAGCCGAAATATTGTAATTAAAACTAGGATGTTTTTGTTGATTGACGTTAGCAAGCGCTACCCAGGGGCGACTTCATGACGTGCTGAAATTATTAATTTAAATATTTTTTTTTCATTTTACATAGCGTAGCTGAGATAAGAAATTGGGTGGTGTTTCGAAATTTAACCGTGTAGGTAGCCGCCTAGTTACAATATTATTTTTGAATTTGTATAACTCCTGTTTTATAATGTTTATGTATTTATCGCTATAAGAATTAAACTAAAGATAGTTTTTACTTTTAATCGCTATTCGTTTTTTAAATTATGTTTGTAACACTCAGTAATATTTATTTTTCAAGTATTCAATGTTATTTTTGACATTTTAATTAATATTGTTAATATAAAGCGTATTTTTATTTATTCGAATTTACTAGACTGTTTTTATTACAAAAAATAAAAATGCATATTTCTCTATGTATTTTTCTGTTATAAACAATCTATTAAAATAATACACATCAAATTTTCATTGTCTGTTTTTATTTGCAATCTTCTTTTTTTTCGATGGTTAAAACTCTAGGAAATTCAAAGACAATAAATTTTTTACTGTCATATATTGGCGAGCTCACACGCTATACATAGCCCAGTGATTTTATTTTATTTTAATAAATTAAATAAATAAATTTTATTGAAGCTTGTGATGTCCCACGACTATTATAAAAATAAATCAACAATGATCGGAGCTTAAAAAATTAAACGTAATATTAATAATAAATAAATCGATATTTTTAATAATTTAAAATATCTAACCGTCGTTCGATCCACCGAAATACACCGGGCGACCACGTGACCATACCCCCCAGTTATTTAGGTTACTGCTGGCGTGCCAAACATTCCCCGCAGAACTAATTGTTCCCCCACAAAGCGTAGAAGCTTTCAACATTTTAGTTATACAAAAAAAGTGCCGATCATAAAATGTTTCTTCAGTAAATCTGCCTAGTGGGTGATAAAAATAACGTTCAATTACACAATAATACTCGCCTTTCCATAAAGTTCAATGCATAATTCTTATTTATTTGACACTTTATATACATATACAATAAATAAACATATAAAGGCGGGCATATTGCCTTAAGGCAATTTCTCCCTACCTACCCAAACCGTTCAGTTTGAGAAAATTATAAATACATGGACATATTGAATCTTACAATTTTATATTAAAAGCAAAGATTAGAAAAATAAATATAAAAATAAATAACACCATACTATGAAGAGAGGAGAGGGGATGGGAAGGAAAGAAGAAGGATAAAGAAACAATTTAAATATTTAGATAGTGACATTTCAATCTTGACTTAAATGTAAATAAAGAAGGGGCGTCTCTAACATTTGTAATTCGCTACTCTTTTACAGATAAATAAATAAGCCGTTTTGTTATATCGACGACTCTCCATATTGTAAGTATCTTTTAAAGTACGGATCTATTTGTTTAATCTTTTGTCTAGTACCTTTTGTAATTAAATGCTTATTCTAGCATGAAGCGTCTCGTTACCCCCACAATTTAATCAGATCCACGTTTGGTGGTCACGTAATGGCGTTTCGCGTGGATTTTCAACTGCAATAAATTCTTCTAAATCGTAGAATAGTCAAGGCTCCATCTTCTCTTCATGAAAATTGGCTAGGATGGTTCGAATCTACGAATAACCGGTATTTTTTTGGAGCATCCACTGTCAAGGTTTGTGGTTCAGATCCTATCCAACACAGTGCCTTTGTCATCAGGAAAAGTGAATATTACTGTTTTCACAAGAGAACCAGTGGGCAAATTTATTTGAGTTACTATTAACTTGGAAATAATTTTGCTTCACATTTTTGTACATTCTCTATGCACCGAATTAATCACAATCAGACTGTTTCTCTAAAAGAACCCCTGGCCAAATTTACATTTTAAAATCCTGTACTTGAAAACAATGGCCACCTTAATAACATTTAAATTCCCAGAGGAATAACCTTTTCCGTTGTTCTAGAAATACTGTTTACTATTGTACACACTGTAAATTAACATTGTCCATGTTTTGATGTCCTGTTTCTCCATAATTATTGTAAGAAATTTAATTGGAATGAACAACTGACTTCTTATTTTGTTCTTCTAAACCGATATTCACCCCTAAGCAAGGAATAATTCAGGTACCCAAGGACCCATGTCTTTGTAGAAGGAACTCTGGGTACTACAAGACCACGTTCTACCAGAGATAGTCGAGGGCAAGATTGTTGAAAGTAGAAGTAACACGATAAGCTTTTATTTTTAATTTTATTAAAACAATTTATTCGGTTAATCCGTGCTATGGATATTCATTCAAATGATTTAGAAAACAGGTGGGTTTTAAGTTTTTTCCGAAACATCACTTCACTCTCACAGCATCGCACCTCTGCTGGGAGAGCATTCCATGCCATAGGGCCGGCGACCGTTAAATATACGTGGTTCGCGCTCAAACACCGTACGGGCTGGGCGTGAAATACAGTTTCACTCCAACCGTAGCTTATAAATGTGAAAATAAGTTGTTAACTGCTAAAAAACACTGAGTTAATGTTTATAAGTCACTAGCGGACCCATCAGACGTTGTCCTGCCCGAACGTTGGCTGTCCTGCTATTAGCTTTTAAAAAAAGACTTTTCATTGATAAGTAGATACCTAACTACTTGTTTGTGATTAAATTCTAAAACTTAAAATTGACAATGTCAAAAAAATTAATTTAAATAGGTACCTAGGTACTTGTTAATGGTTGAATTCTAAAACGTAAAATAAATGTTTTTTCAAATATAGCATTCTTTTTGCAAACGTCAAACTCCGGTCATCTCACCAACAAAGGGGTGTACTTATGTATGAATACGATTTTTAAAATGTATTGAATTGAGTATTGTTTTGGTTTCACCAAAAATCTAATAAAAAAAAACAAATGGGTAGAAATTATAAGCAATTTATGGAAAAAATCTGATTGAGATCCACAAAAAACAAATGCCGTTTGTAAATATTAAAAAACAAACTTTTTTATTCACAAAAAAACAACATCTTTTCTTTTTGCTGATGCATTCTCCTCAAATGCAACCCTGGTAGATCGATGAATTAAACATTTATGCTCCCAACTTATTTTTTACATATTTGATTGAAAAGTTTAATATCCATGAACACGCATAGAGCAAAGATCTGTGTTTCTCTGAAAACCGCACGTAAATCGGTTAAGCCGTTTTAGAAGTACGGTGACTTCACACGTACAGAGAAATTATACATATAGAAAGATTAGTGTGTAGTCATGTTACAGACAAACAGTGGAAAACAGAAAATTTTATTTGATAGCATTGTTTTAGACTTTATTCTTACTAAAATACGTTACAAATAGTGGACAATGGAAACTTTCAAACAATAGTGCGCCAGTAACTTAAAATTCATAAAATTTGCAATGAATCTATTAAAACCGTTGAAGAATGCATCAGCTTTTGACGCAAAAATACCCAATTTTTTGTTATCTGAAACACTACCCCCATAATTAAAAAATTACAACTGTTATATTAAAAGTAAACTGACGTTTTTTGATAAAAACATAATATTTTAATTGAATTGAACAGGAATGTTGCGTCACATAAAACGAAATAATAAGGACCAAAATGGATACTAAATCGTTGGAACAATAGACATAATCCCCTAGTAACTACACATGAAGGTTTCCAGAAATTATCAAGCAGCTAGTAAGCCGCATGGCAACGGTATCTACCTACTGTCTACAAAAGATTCTCCTCGGACATCTATCTCCTTTTGTTAACCATAAAGTTAAAAGAGTGCTTTATTTGTAAAGTTTTTTTTATTTTTTACTTCTCGGCATTAACATTTGACAAATTTACAACTATACTCTATGTTTACGTTTATTTCTTGTTAATTTATTGATATCATTAATTTTATATTTTTTTAGAATTCCCCTCGTCTATGCGTTTTGTAGCTGCACGATGATTGGTTATCTAGCTTCCATATATCAACTATAAAATACCTTTATTTTGTAAATGGGGTCTAGAATTTCAATCTAGATGTAATCTTATCCCTTTTTATTATTCATATTATTATAATTTAGTTATTTTTAAACATCATCAATACACTACATTTATTTGTCAATTTTTATTATGTGTAAATAGGGGGTAAATTTCTTACCGTCCATGCGCTCTGTTGCTGATGTTGTAATATATCTCTTATCTGTTGTAAATTTTAATTGATTTTAATTTAAAACGAGGAATAAGAATCCCAACCGTCAATGCACTCTGTAGCTGCAAGACGTGCTGGGATATTTATCTATTGTACAGCGCCCTTGAGGTGATTTTCTCAAAAACGGCGCAATTTTTTTATCCAATTATATATTTATATATATAACTATAAAGTTAAAATACAAAGTTTAAAAAATTGCCAAACGAGTTTTACAGACTAGAATGAATATTGATAAAAAATGATGAAATGGGAGTTATATTTTTGTGGTGACGGGAATTGGGTTAATTTGTTTGCGGACGCGAATGTGTTTTTGGCAAATAAAAAAAACAGGATTGGTTTTGACGGCACGCTTTTCCTTGAATGCAAAGCCAATTTACCATAATTCATACGCAAGCAGGTTTCCAATCAGTACTAAACAAACAGAGGTCAGAACTGTAAGCGCTGTCAACCATTACAAACATTGAAGGGATTGGAAAATTTATGCAAATTCTACTCCACAACAGGCGTGGTGCGTGGAACAATATTTTGGCGTTTGATGCTTCACACCTACGCCTACGCTCCCCGTCAATATATTTTTTTATTTTATTATAACCAGCACTCGCAGTCACTAAGTTCTCGTAAATTATACCACAACATATAGCAATGGCGTCAGTCAATCTAGAGAATAAACTGCGCCTCATATTTTTTTCCCATCTCACTTTACGTCGTTGCCATTTAAGCAAAAGTCACTAATCTAAAAAACTCAATTTTAAGAAATCACAATTCCAAAGTTTGGACACCGAAAAAAAACCAATATTTGTGTTTTGGAAGTTTTGGGTACACAACACAATTTTTTTATGTCTTTTTCATTTATTTCACTAGTATTTTTTTCTTTCAGATACATTTTCATATATCTGGAACGTTTTTAATGTGGCAATGTGCCTATAATTTGGTTAAGTGACTTTTGTTTGTTTACAATATGGACAATGTAACCCAAAGGAATTAGTGGAAGATAATATTACAAAAAATATATATTTTTTTTTAATTGAAAATATGCTTTATAATAATGAATATTTTTTTTCATATTTTTTATTTTATGTTTTATTAAACAAATACCTAAACTCAAACAAAATGTTGTTATAAGGACAAAAATTGTCATACTTAAATATTATAAAAATCTTCCTAAACTGTCAATAAATTGAACGTAGCTATGCAGAAAGCAGCCAGTCAACAATAAACAAAAAATGTAAATTTGTGTTTTCAAGCGCAATTAGGTAAATTTTATGTTCTTCTAAAAACAGCCAGGACCCTCTCATACAAAAAACTTTAATAATCACCTTCTGAAAATAGTGTCAATCACAAAAACGGCATTTGTTAATTAGCATAGCACTAAAAAATTCTAACGATACCTTAAAAATCATTGATATTGGTCAAATTCATAATAATTTATATTTTCAGGATAAAATAATTTAACGTATTTACTGTTCATCGTTTGTCAAAGTCAAAAACATTCCAACTGTTGTGTAAATTTTATAATTCACTCTTTTCACAAAGGTGCTATTATTTCAATTTTTACTTTTTGCTACGTTAAACTTTATCTGTCGTTAGTGATTTATGTTTGTGAAGAATTTTCGAAAGTCGCTCCACTGTTTTTCACTTACAACAAATATTTCAATTTACGTATTTTTTTGCTACCTTGGTGACTTGCATCTTACATAGCATAATTTAACGCTTCGAATACATTCATTTCAAACCCGACTTTCTAAGGGATAGTGGCAATATAATTATTAGTGACTTTTACCTGAATGGCGATTATGTATTATGATATTTCGAAATTTTCCACTTAATCTTTTTTAAATGTTTATAAAAATAACCTGCAATATGTGTAAAATATCGTCGAAAAATAAATTCAAATTAAATTAAATAAATATATCTTTAATTTTCTTCAAAAATGAAATTCCCAAACGAAATTCAAGTTACGATGTTGCGCCTTGAAACCGCAGCCTATATAATGCAGACTACGTGCAGTTTTGTAAGTAGGCATATAATTAGTTAACACTGTATGGTCAACTTTAGTTGTATTATATATTATAATGTGCAAAAGTAGATATATTTTTGATAATATGTAATTTTAGTAATAGTAATTTAATAATAGTAATTTACATTTTTATCATGAATAATTTTAAGTTATGTATATTTATTTTATGTAAGAACATTTACAATAACAATATAATGTAGAAGCCTCATCAGCCATATACTTTATGATATGCATTAATAATATAATTGTATCTCAAAAGTTTATCTGTTAAGTCTGTTGACTTTCCAATAAAATAAAATAAAATGAGTAAAATAAGTTCAAATGATTTTCAAAACCGTTTGGGCGTTATTTACGAAAATAACACGGAAAATATAATTTGTATAAATATAAATAATTTTTATTGATCGGGTTATGGTCCCATGACTAGTGTAGCTAACTCACGGGCTAGAGGCCCGAGGTTCAAACCCCACTTATCTAATAGTGAGTTGAAAATAAAATATTAAAATTAGACAACTTAGAAATCTTAGAAATGAAATTAGCGATTCATAATAAGAAAACAATAATTAATAACCAAATAAACAATATTTCTTTTAGTCCTCTCCTGGCTTACTTCGAAAATGATGATATCAGATTACCACGCGTGTAAGAGGAAAAAAAACACTTGATTTATTGTGTCCACGTGTAGTATTTAGTGAACATGATAGAAATAAAATAAAAAGGAATCAATTCATTAGTTACGTAAACCTTGACAAAGAAGCTTGTTTGCTTTGAAACCGGTCGGTGAAAAATAAAAATTAGTGGTTAAAAACAAAGTGATTTTATTTATTTTAATATAATGAATAACCACAAAGTTAGTGCTTCAAATATAAACTTAATATTTACAACTCTTTGAAAATGGCCACCAAAATTGAAATATTTGGGTAAATTATAAAAACGCTAATATTTCTTTGATGTTTTTAAAAAATGTATAAACACTTTTCAGTTTATTCATCATCGTCATTCAATTTTTACACCTTAGGTGCATAGGGCACTGCAAAGTTACTCTAATCACGGCGTTTGATTTTTTTTAAAAATAAACTTAAGATTATCAGTCTAACGCTTCGGGTGCCAGTCCAGGCTTTATGAAATACTCTAGTGTAAGTAGCAAAGTTTTCAATAAATATTTCATTTAGGGAATCGAACCCGAGACCTCTTGCGTAGAAGGCAAATGCGCTGACAATGGCACCTCGAGACCTAAGAGCTTAAAAAAATAAAAAAATAATAAAGGTTTTTTTATATTATATTCCTATTATTAACTTATGCTTTCAAATATAATACCTTATGCTATTTTGGAAAGCGTATAAACATTAATTCCGATAAAGTCAAAACTAACGACTTGATATTATGAATCCCCAAAGAACAACCTGCCGGTACATTGTAGGCCAATTCTTGCCAAGGGAATACAATAATAATTGACCCACATAACATTGCACAAAATACCATTATATTAATATTATTAAAGCACCGCGTATTTGAATTTGAATTATTTGGCTATTTGTTACAACGATAATAAATAAAAAAGCATGCCGCATTATTTTTGAGTTGCTTCAAATGTTGGTAGAGAAAGCTTTATTTAACTCTCAAAGGAGATATGAAGATTGAAATTTACTACAACAGCGAGAGAAAACATTTTTGAAAATATACATTTTTAGTCTTGGCATTTACAAGGTTTATGACCGGTCATTGGTTGGATAACCCCAGCTCACTTACCTTATATTCGAGTAACGATGTAACTTACCTTTCGTCTGCCAGACTTCAAAACTGAACATCAATATTTGTTTATTTAATTTTATTTTTCATAACAATTTACCTTACATAGCAACTTAAATTTTCAGGCTCACAGTCAAAATATTTTATCAATTAACCTACACGGTCCAGCTTCGTACAAAGAAACAGCGAGTTTACCAGAAATGGCTCATTTGCAGACATTGCAGAGGTCTTTTGTCAAACGACGTTTTTAGCAGGTCAACCAACAGCTGTTGCATTTTTTTGATATTTTTATGTTTTTTTTTCATCATGTATTTTTGTGTTTTTTTCATTATGTATTTTTGTAGTATTTAATTTAACACTCAATATTATTTGGCATATTATTTATTACTCCTATTTTTTACTTGAGTGTTTTGTGAGTTTATGGAAACCGTTTTTTAATTATCATTTTAATTATGTCTTTATGTATATATTCTTTTTTTATTGATTTCAATGATCCTATTTTCCTGTTTTTTTTTCAATACTACTATATTTTACTACTTTAATTTTTATTTGTTGATTTCAATGATACTATTATTTTGTATAATTGATTATGTTTGAATATAAATTTGTAAAATTTATAATTCATATTTTAATATTAATGTCTGATTATCTTTTTAAAACTGTATTCTTTGGAATTTTATAACTTATTACTTACCCTTTATTTTCGGATTTTAATTTAATTGCATCACATGATATTATATTTTAATCTAATTTATTTTACTATGTGTTTTTTATTATTTTTTATTATGGCTTGACACGGGCATATCCTTAAAAGTCTTCTTAGTTCAATTATATTTAGATAAGTTTAGTTTTGAATGAATAAATAAATAAATAAATATAAGTGAGGGGGACGGCGGACGGAGAGAACTTACCGAAAGAGCAAAAACGCGGGGTGCCCGTAATCTATTAGTAGAATGCTTAGTGATCGAGGGTTAAATAGCCACTTTGCAAATCTATCTAATTTTTGTTTTATTTATTAAGGCAATTTATATACTGCCGTTTTTGTAGAAATCATCTCAAGGGCGCTGCACAATTGACATCTTACATCGCCTGGCAGCTACATAGCGCATAGACGGTTGGGATTATATTTCCCCATTAGCAGTTTGGCAAAGTTTAAATAATAAAATAGGAGCTAGATTACTATACGTCTTGCAGCTACAGAGAGCACGGACGTTTGGAAATTTAACCCCCATTTTTATCGTTTTATTTATTCAGCCTGATGAACCTCACCCACATCAATTAAAAATTCAGCCCTCTAACGTCACAAAAGTCAACAGATGTTGCATTTAAACAGAATTGTTTTTTTTTTTTAATCGTCTTTTAGAATAACCTTAAAAATAATCACAATATTTTGAGTTTTTCCAAGTGTTTTTAAACAAATAATTCATTCAGATGAATCTATTTACAAGAATAAAGCTTTCAGCTCTATAACTTCACTAAAATCAACAGATGAAAGAATTGGACAGAAATGAAAGAAAGAAACATGGACGTTCCAACATAGGCAAAATGGTTGTTACACAGTATGTAAAGTGGCCTTTTAAACCAGCCAATGACGTCGTAAGCACTGTAAATGCCTAGACTTCCATATTTCCCGATCTAATATTTTTCTTTATCCTATTATAATTTGTCAATCTTTAAAATAATTATTTGTTACCTATAAATTTATTTTTATCGGCAAAATCGTATTGATTTTCTCGCTTTAGACAACGCTACTAGATATTACGAGTATAATAAAATGCACCACGTAAATAGTGCTTACTTTAACCAACCCAACCTGATTCAATCTCTCCTGAATATTTATCTTTCCTTTTTATCTCATTCCAGTTGCAGGCTATACAGCGCGGGATTGAAAATGCTGAAAAGTTTAATCACCGTGGTTTAGTTTTTCAGTAAAAGTTCGACTAAAGTTTTTTTTTTGGAAAATTGCATAGATTTTATAACAAAAGGCTTTCTATATTTCTAGCAAATACGTGATTTTTACTGCGTTTCTGTGTCCAGGTGGACGGAGAATAGTTTTATGTGTAAAACGCTGGATGAGTTATTCGACTAGACGGCAACTCTCAGGTTAAAAACTTGAAAATGGAAACTGAACGGAAATAAGTCCGCGTGTGATAGTTGACGCGTTTTTCTACCATTTTGAGGTCTTAGTTCGTTTTTTGGCAAAGCGTATGTAAAAAAATGTTTTTTAAGTAGTTCTACAATTGAACGTAGTTATGCAAAAAGCAGCCACTCCACAATTTGAAAAAATGAGATATTGATGTTATCGGATGCAGTAAGGTCAATTCTTTGTTCTGCTAAAACAGCCAGACCGGTTTCGTACAAAAAGTTGTTTTAATCACCTTCTGAAAATGGTATCAATCACAAAAACGGTATTTCTCAATTTGCAGAAAACACCCACAGTACTAGAAAATATTAACAAATTTCAAAATCATTAAAACTGGTCAAACACATAATTGAATTATAGTTTGAAATGTAAAAAAAAAAGCTTATTTATTCCTTGTTTTTCATTTGTTAAAATCAAAAACAATCCAAATGTTGTGGAGATTTTTTTGTTCACTCTTTTCACAAAGATGCTATTATCTCAGTTTCACTTTTCAATAGCTGGCTGCTTTCTGCATAACAACGTTCAATTATGCATCTGAAATTCAATTCGAGAATTCATCTGATTACATTATTTCACCCCCGCACTAGGCAACGCCCGAAAATATTTTTCTATTTTTCTATTTATTCTTGGATCAGGTAGATTAATCAACAGTGTTTGAGTTTTTCCAATAAATCTCAACTTCTCAAACATCGACCGAGAAAAATTTAAGAAATAAAACTTGTAAAATAAAGTCGGCCCTTATTAACACATTGTGTGGTTCTTCCCAAAACTTATTTTTCGTTATAACCTTGTATTGTGATGAAATGTTAGTTTCAAGTGTACATATGAAGTTAAGAAATGTTGATATAAAGTATATTGTTTAATTATAATTTTAAATATAATAAATAAACGGAGCAATATAAATTGACTATAAATTAAAGTGAATATCTCATTTTTTCAAATTGTGGACTGGCTGCTTTTTGCATAACTACGTTCAATTGTAGAATTACTTAAAAAATATTTTTTTTACAGACGCTTTGCCAAAAAACGAACCAAGACCTCAAAAATGGTAGAAAAACGCGTCAACCATCACACGCGGACTTATCTCCGTTCAGTTTCCATTTTCAAGTTTTTAACCTGAGAGTAGCCGTAAGCACTAAGCACAGTAATTGCTAATTTATTTTTATTTTATTTTATTTTATTTTATTTATTTGGATAACCAACAGCTATAATTATATCATATTTATATAACAAAACAAATAACAAATAAGCCAATTACAGGTTTTCACAAGTAGCATCACAGTAAGTTAAAAAAGATTCTCGAACATAAAATGAATAGTAATTAAATGTAAATTTAAAAGAAAAGAAAAAAAATACTACGAGTTATTTTGAAAGCAAACGCCGCACGTTATTAAGATTATTTTCAAATAAATCTATGTTAAATGATTTATTTAGTACATTAAAATTATTAAAAGTTCGCCATAAATATGAATTTTGCCTATAATTAGATGAAACAAGAGGTATGTGAAGAAGAGGGTTATTTCTTAAAACTTTGGAAGGAACATTGATAGAAAGTTTGCAAAGTAGTTCAGGACAGTCAATTGAACCAGAGGCAATTTTAAGTAAATAAATTATATCCGCTATTTCACGACGTTTTTGCAGAGGCAGTAGGTGATGTTTTTTACATATATGAATATACTGGTCAGATTTAAACTCAAGTTTCAACCGGAAACACATGAACTTTACGAATTTTTTTTGAATATTTTCAATGCGTGATATCTGCACATTGTAGATAGGATTCCATATTTGTGATGCATATTCTAAGTTGCTTCGCACTAATGTACAGTAAAGGATTTTAAGTGTCTTTGCCATAGTGAACGACGTAGAGCTACGCATAACAAAGCCAAGCGCACGCGATGACTTTTTTATGATGCTGTCAACATGGGCGTCAAAAAGTAATTTACTATCATGGAAGACACCTAGATCCTTTACACATAATGAGCGTTGGAGGTTTTGACCCTTAAGCACATAGTTAGTACGTAAAAATTTTACTTTGCGACTAAATGTAATAACTGAACACTTAGAAGGATTAAGGTCCAAGCAGTTGGAGTTGCAGTAATCCTCTAGACGGTCGAGATCTGACTGCAGATCAAAGACGTCAGCTGGGGTCTTGATTGTTGCAAAAATTTTCATGTCGTCAGCAAAACAAAGCAAACGCGAAGAGGTAAAGCATTTATCAATGTCGTTAACAAAAATTATGAAGAGCAAAAGTCCCAGAAGAGACCCTCGAGGCACCCCGCTGGGGACCCGTACCCAACTAGAAATAAAATTATTAACCACTACCGCTTGCGACCTGTTGTCTATATAAGATGAAAACCATCTGAAGAGGTCACCTCTAATACCGATTTTAGTTAAATTTTTTAATAGTAATTTGTGATCGATTCGGTCGAAGCATTTACTGTAATCGGTGTAAATAACGTCTACCTGATGACCACCGTCCATTGAATCAGTAAGGTAATCATTAAGTAAGATTAAATTTGAAACGGTAGATCTCCCTTTTAGAAAGCCATGTTGAGATGGACTCAGTGAGTTTTTAATGGCGGAATATAGTTGGTTATAGATTATTCTTTCAAATACTTTAGACACTATACACAGTTTAGAAATTGGTCTATAATTGGCAATATCGGTTTTAGGCCCTTTCTTGTGGACTGGTGTTATAAAAGCGGATTTCCAAATATGTGGGATTGTGCATTCTTTGAGAGATCTTTTGAATAGCAAAGTGATTGGTACACATATAGTACTAGCAGAATTTATGAGAAAACATGCGGGAAGGTGATCAGGTCCAGCTGATTTTGATGTATCTAGCTTTAAGAGTAGATTTTTTACATAGTCTGTGGTAATCACTATGGAATTAATATCTGAGGTATACACATGAGACGAGGTAGATGAGGGATTAGTGGAATTTCTCGATTGGATACTAGCTGGATATAGAAAAGTGGAGTGAAAATATTCAGAAAATGCGTTGCAAATTTCAATACCAGTGTTTACTCGCATATTACCTAATACAAGACTATTAGGAATACAGTTAGATTTGGATTTGGACTTCACATACGACCAGAAATTTTTAGGTGAGTCCTCGATGGACTTTTCCACGAATGCAATGTAAGAATCGTGACAATCCTTTTCAAGATGTTTGATTCTATCACGTAATAATTTAAAAGTTATTAGATTGGAGTGATTGCCGTAAGTCTTATATTTTCTTAAGTATTTATCCTTTTCTTTAATTGCTTTTATTAGCGCGGGGGAGTACCATATAGGATATGAACTGTTCAAAGTCTTAACAGCGGGTACAAATTTATCTCTCAGATTTGTAAAAGTATTGTAAAAAAAGTTTACGGATTCGTCAAATGATCTAATTGAGAATTCAGTATGCCAGTCGATGTCAGAGATTGTACTATTTATTGAATCAAAGTTTGATTTATTAAACAAATATTTAGTTAGCGGTGCAGGCTTTAGGTAAGTAAGTTCAATAAATTGAGCATTAATGAAGAGAGCATTATGATGCGGGTCAATAGGTACCAATGGGTCCATACATTCACTAACATTAACAATGTCATTAGAAATTACCAAATCTAGGATCCGTCCGTGTTTATTAAAAATTCCATTAAATTGCGACAAGTTATGTGTATTCAATTCATCGATAAGTAGGTACTCATCGTGACTTTGAGCATTAGAAGGCAAGTATGAAACATTATCAGTTGAAAGCCACTTAATACCGCTCAAGTTGAAATCACCTATTATCAAATATTTGTCAAGCGGGTTATTAGAAATTGTCATATTTAACTTAGAGAAAAAAATTATCAATTGGTCGGAAAAGGAATTGCCTGATTTTTGTTTACATAGGTATAGAACACATAAGTGTAGTTTGGTGCGCGTACGGGTACCTGCGAGATTAAGAGATAGTGTTAGCCACAGATCTTCAGCGCTGGAGTTGAATGTCGGCTGGGCAATAGCTGATATTTCTTTACGTACCGCTAGGAGAACACCGCCGCCCCGCGACTGTCCCGTTGCCGTGTAATCCCGATCGCGACGCCAAACCATATAGCGGCTGTCAAATAGTTCACTATCGGAAATGTTGTCGTTTATCCACGTTTCGGATAGAGCTATAATATCGTAACAAGATATGCTTAAATTACGTTGGAATATAGTAGTCTTAGAACGTAATCCCCTTACATTCTGGTACAGTATATTTAAGTTGGTGTTAGCCATAAGAAAGATCGTAAATATTAATTAATATAATTATGAAACAAAATAAAATAGAAAACATGTGAGTATTGATTCCGAAGATTACCGGTACGTAGTTTAGGCAGAAAAAAATAAATGTAATGTGTTAGAGCGGGCGAGCGGATATAATTTGCAATAAATGTGCGAATAAAAGAGACATAAAGATGTAGATACTTGCGTTGTAGATAAATAAAGTTAAATTGTAAGTAAACATATGAGTATATAATAATATAATAAAGCGAGCGTTTGCTTTCGAAAACAGGGGTTACAAACACATTCAAAACAATCATTGACAGTAATGCGAGTACATAAAAAATACATAAGGAAAGTGCGAGCGATATAAATAATAATAAACATATTAAACGAACTTTTTTAAATCGGTCTCAGTGTTTATAATGTGGACACTCGAAGTATCATTCAATCTTGCATGAATTTTGCCATATTTTACCCAAATATACTTATATCCCTTTTCATCCTTCAACTTGGATTTGGTCATCGTAAGGAGTTTCTTGGTCAACGGAGTCAGATGGTCGTTTATTTATATTCGATTGGTCGAATGGAAGCCTAAATCGTTAGCTGATAAGTTTTTCATGGCGCGAGCGGCTGATGTGAAATCTTCCTTTAAATATCGATTAATAAAACTCACTATTATTGACTTCTCTTTAGAGTTATGAACCGGTACCCGTGATATATAATTTATTTGGGATTTAGGAAAAGTGTAGTCCACCTTTCGACTGATGCTGTCTAATATTGTGAATAGATTTTCGTCCTTTTTCTGTGGTACACCCTTTATTTCAATGTTGCTTAGTCTAGACCATTGATCTTTGACAGCCATCTCTGACTTAAGTCGATTCACGTCGTCTTGGACGCTCTTGACTGCTACCTTGATTTCATCTATCTCTAGACATTTTTTTTCCATAGCTGTGATTCTTGTTGTGCAGTCAGTTAGTTTATTGCTGTTAAATTCGCAGGATGCTCTTAGATCCGCTAACTCACTTTTAATAAATTTGACATCTTCTATCAGAGTGGAGAGACCCGCCAGTTGACTTTTAGTATCAAGGATTTCACTTAAAATCATATCAAGTGATACCAAGCTGGCTGGGGATTTAGCTAACGTGGATTCTTGGTTTGCAATCCCTGGTTTCACCGCGTTATCAGCCGTGTCTTGAGAAATCTGTATGCATAGAGTGCATTTCAGCGCCCGGCGTCTGTCAGCAGTGAGGCGTTTCGATGGTCCCTCAGGTAAACCGCCACACTTGTAATGGAGTGACCCTTTACACTCGCAGCACGTAAATGAATTGTTCGCAGTGATTAGCTCAGGGCACACGATGCATTTATTAGACATTTTGTACTCTACCCACAATCAAATTATAATTAGTTTAATAGTTGTTTACCGATTAATTGCACTGAAAAAAGATTTATATTTTATACACTGTAACAGGACACGCACTGAATTCAATTTGGTTTAAGTTATGAGGCACAAAATAACTTATTTAATGGTTAAAATGTTTTTTTTCTAATACGGATAAAACAATGATCACTATGGTTCTATGTTGAGTTTATGAATGAAAGAATAATAAGAATCTGTCAATCGAAGCTAACTTGGCAGTGCACAACGGAGTTTTAGTCTCAACACTTATGTATGGAAGTGAAACATGGAACTAGCAAAGGAAGGATGAAAGCCGAGCGAACGCGGTTGAAATGCGATCTCTTAGACGAATGTGTGGGAAATCAATGTATGACAGGGTTACGAATGATGAAATCAGGCGAGAGTGTAAATCTGAGTCAAGTATAATTTATAAGATTAGGAAGGGCCTCTGAGATGGTTTGGTCACGTAGAACGAATGGACGATGAAAAAATTGTAAAACAAGTATATAAATGGCAAAAATGAGCGGTAACGTGAGACGAGAACGACTAAGGGAGACGTGGCGTGATGTATGACAAGATGTATGAATGTGGAAAAAGCTAGGAATGTATGCCAGGGTAGACGTGTATGGCGGCCCATTCTATCTGCCTACCCCTACGGGGAAATGGCGTGAAGGTAGTAGTAGTAGTAGTAGTAATATAAGTTTATACTAGGACATTCATATATTACGTACTTATTTAAGACCCAATAAAAAAAAATGGTACACAGCTTATAAAGTGGCCACATTAAGCAACCAACGACCTGTAGATATCTAAACTTCGATATTTTACTATCTAAATTATTTTTCATCTCTGTTGTAATATGATAATATTAACAGTTTCCTAGGGAGTTTAATCCACTTCTTGTCTTTAACAATTTAGACAAACTGAAAACATTTTTGATAATAAAAATTTATAATATCGCATTTCAATAAACAATTTCTTTTGTACGCAAAAAAATACTTTCACTATTTCAAAATATTTGTAGACAAGGTACTGAATTTTTTCTTCCTGGAAACCGATATGTCGATTAAACCACATACAGTTTAACTTTACATCCACAATATTTTAAATAGTTCCAATATTGTGTGAGGCCATCCAATACACTCAAACAGCCTAAGTATAAGTGTGTCTCTACAGGCTTCCGAATAATAAAATAATGTGTTTATTGAACGCTCAGGGTCAATCAACACAAATGGTTAAAATCCACGCGGCACGGTAAAATAAGGGTGGATTGACATTTATTATATTATGCTTGACTTATTTAAAATTTATTCAGGGGCTACTTTTAGGCAAAAATCTTGCAAAAGGAAATCAATTTGAGATTAGTCACCTTATTGCGTTTGCCTGGCATTATATGAATAAATACAATTTTAAAAAAATAACTAGAGTACTATAAATATCAACCCATCTTAGGTTATATTACTATGCCGCGCAAATTTTTACCGCTGTGTGAAATAGGCCGTATTTCCAGGTATGATTAATGACATTATTAGAGTAATCCTAACTTGGGTACAAGGTGATATTTAAATTTATTATTAAACTTGTTTTTTTCATATTTTTTTCGTTTCATTTAGTGTGAGATAAAATGACATAATAATAATAAATAAAAAAATATATAAAAGCGAACGGTTATGCTGCAGTAGCAATACCAGTGAATTTAAGTAAATATCGTTTAGTGTGGTATTTAATAAACTAAGTATTTTGGTGTCTGCGTTAAAAATATAATATCATAAATATAAAACATGGATTAAAAAGAATACAAATAAATTGTTTCTGCATTAACACGAAACATTTCTGTGAAAAATCACTTTGAATAAACATTTCACGTTAACCTCATGCATGGCAACCACTATACTTTTTTATCTTTATTATTTTCGTGCTTTTTGTTTTATCTGCTGGAAGACTTAACATATTATTTTAAAACCATTTTTAAAAATTGCGGTAAAGAAATTAGTTTGACCAACAATCTTTTACTTTTTTTTTAGTAGACAGACGCTTTGCAGATGTTGATTTAAATTTGTAATTTTTTTTAAGGTTGTCTGGGTCTTTTGCTTAGTTTTGTATGGTGGTTTATTGTATAATTTCAGTCGATGCTTTATTAGTCTCGACTGCCCTTGTCTCTTCCGTTAAAAGGTTGTATATGATATTTTTCTGATATTCTCGGATAGTGTCCATGTTTGCTACATTTTTTTTCAAATTAAAGTTCTTCGTCTACAATTACATCAGTGGCCGATTTATGAATAAATTTTAAGGATTCTAGTTTGAAGAGTTCATTTACATTTCATTGCTTTATTTATTTATTTATTGAATTTATTGTGGATAACTTATATAGCGCCATTTTCGTAATAAAATACCTCAAGGGCGCTTTACATTATGATTCTATTATTAAGTTAATTTAATTGAAGCTTTTAAATTTGTAATTTAATTAAAATAATTTATTTTGTTGTCACGTGCTACGGATTTATTCAAATGATTTAGAGAACAAGTGGGTTTTAAGTTTTTTTCCGAAACATCACTTCACTTTCACAGCCTCGCACCTCTGCTGGGAGAGCATTCCATGCCATAGGGCCTGCGACCGCAAATGCGCGCTCACCAAATTTAGTGGGCTGTTTGCGTAGAGGTATAATAACTTTTCCTCTCGCCGTAGACGTAGCTGATCTAAGCGTGAGACGCCTGTCAGCTAGTTCATCTGGAATGCATAGTTCCCTTAGATATTCCGGAGCCGAGTTGTGCAGTGACCTATACATAAGCCAACAGAGTTTGTATTCGACCCTCTGTGGAAAACGTAGCCAGTGTAGTTCCCGAAGTAGTGGAGTGATATGACTGAACTTAGAGATTCCGAAAATAAGTCTCGCTGCGGCATTCAATACAGATTGTAGGCGAGTCATTTTGTTCATTGGTAGACCTGCTTTGTTTAAAAAGATATTTAGTTGCTGTTAGATAGGGTAGATTATATACTTACTGCAATATTTTATTTTGCTGTCTTTATAGTCTGTTTATGTTATTTTTATATCTTGTTCCCCATAGTAGTTGCACATAACATATTTTAGTTTTTACGTAGGCTTTGTTCATAAGAATTTTTTCCGTTTTTGGAACAAAGTTTTTAATTTAAAAAAAGACATGATATTGTCTCCACTTTGCTTTGTTGATATGAATTGTCCATGTCAATTGTCTGTGTATTGTTAGTCTTAAGTATTTAACATGTTTAATTTCAGTTACTCATTCATTATGCAAGCATCTACTATATGACATTCTTTTCTAGATTTAAAATGGATAGTATTGCATTTTTTTTCATTAAGTGTAAGTAAGTTTGTCTTTGTCCATTTGGTCAAAATTGTTAAATTTTTTTTATTGAGCTTCTAATTCATGTTCATTTAGTTTTCTCAGAAAACTCAATAAATATGTAATATATATTCAAATTATCCATTTGCTACCGTCTTTATCATTAACTATTAGTTTTCCGGCCGTTTCAATTTATGCGCTAGCATGAGATTGGTCCGTTTGTTATTAAAGCATACGTATTTACTTTATTATGACATTATACTCATTCTAATTGTTAATCATTTTTAAATTTATCGTATTTTTGTATGTGCATATATATGTGTGTATGTATGTATCTATATATGTGTATATCTGTATATATATGTATGTGTATATGTATAAATGTTGTATGAATGTATGTTTGGATACATATTTATTTATTTAATTTAATTTTTACATTTAACGTAAACTGTACTTTTTTTTCTTCTCTTTTGGGCAATAACTTTTTTTTTTTTCAATATTATTTTTATTTATAGTAAACAAATTAAAAAACCATATTTGCCGCAACAGATCGGTTTCTTAAAACAGGCATTTGCCCATATAGGAACCGATTGCGAAATTTGGCATACTAATATTTCTGGCTTGCCGACCCTTCATATACTTGAGTGTTTTTTGTGCCATTTTAGTAAAAATGTACATATGTTTAAACTAAAAAATAAATAAATAAATTACTATACGTATGACGCCAAACGTTAATTTAAGGTTTATTACCTATGAAGTGTTCTTAGATTTTGATAACGAGGCAAACAGTAAAGTAATAAGCCTTACAAAGAATTTGAAATAACTCAACACACACAAATTAAAACTTTGAATGAACTGAATTTTTTTATATAGAAAAATAATTTATATCACTTTAACTATTGATTTTTAAAATTTGTGAAAAATGATTCGACTAAACTAAATACCTACATTTATTTTATTCAAGTATAGTCTGCTACCTTAAACAACCTATTTTTAAGATAAATAGTATATTTCGTGTTACTGTAAAATGATTAATTTAATTACGTATAATAAATTTGATTTGATAAATAAATAAACATGAATACTTCTGAATTTAATAAATAAACACATTGATA
The DNA here is from genome assembly GCF_059751315.1 of Micrasema longulum. Classification (NCBI taxonomy): domain Eukaryota; kingdom Metazoa; phylum Arthropoda; class Insecta; order Trichoptera; family Brachycentridae; genus Micrasema; species Micrasema longulum. The sequence continues at coordinate 369,261 of NW_028278038.1, forward strand.
TTTTTGTATGCTTACTTCATTTTAATTTTTTTTTTTAAATCATATATATGTGCATTACAAAATGGAATATCTTAATTCATACATACAGAAATAATTAAAATAAAAAGGTTAAATTAGGTATATAAAAATAAAATATATTCAAACAGCGTTCAAGGCAATCAGTTAATTTTCTCAAAAATGTTAATTGCTGTATTTTCTGTTTTTGTATGAATCCAATCTAAATATTTTGAATTCCTCACAACATTTGAGATAATGCTATTCGAGATAAATTCAATCTGAAATAATCTGATTTATTTAATTTAATGCTACTAACGAGGGTACATTTAAGCTCTATCCTTCCATAGAAAATACCTGAGTGGTTGCAGTGGAGTTTCTATATACTTAGCTTTGCTTGTATTCACCATCTCTTGGGATTCAATTTAATTTGTAAGCCAATAAGATCTGTCGGTTTCATTTATGGAAAGGAGCTGTGTATCGAATTGATGTATTTTTAAAACGAGACCATATCAACTAACACAACGAAGGGCATTTTTTGATTTCTTCATCTTTTGAATAGTATTATATTGAGTTTTTTAATCTGCATTTCTTAGTGGAACAACATATTTATTATAATTATTTATTTTATTTATTTGTTTGACGGACTTATGCAGTGCATTCTAACGATGATAAATACAATTCATGATAATAAATACAGGCACTAAATAAAATAAAATTAAATTAAAGCTAGGACAAAAAAAAATACAATTACTACAATATTTTGAGTGTGTCCAATTTTTGTAGACAAAGACTGGATTCACTCCCTGGGGAGCTGTTTATATTAACATATTACAACAGAGATGAAGAACATTAAAGAGAAGGTTAAGGCATCTATATTACCTTATCTTAAATGTTCTTCATCCCTGTTGTAATATGTTAATCTAAACAGCTCCCCAGGGAATTGAACCCAGTTTTTGTTTACAAAAATTTTAACAAACTCAAAATATTGTTGATAAATCCACCTGATCCATGAAGAAGCATAGAAATTGAAAAAATGACATTTTCAGGCGTTGGCTAGTATGCAGGTGAAATAATTCAATTAGATGAATCTCACCCGCACAAATAAGGGTTTCAGCTCTTTAACTTCACAAAAATACACAGATGATAGAATTGAAGGAATAAAGATGTTCAAATATGAGCAGAATGGTGAATGTTACACAGTCTGTAAAGTGGCTACTTAAACCAGCCATTGACAGGTCATAAGCCTTGTAGATGCCTAGACTTCTATTTTACCTTCTCTTAAATGTTCTTCATCTCTGTTGTAATATGTTAACAATAACTACCTTAAGACAAGATCTGGTCTATCATTAGTGATTGTTTAAATTTAGAAAGACTTACACCAAAAAAGTCCAGATCTTGTCTCAAGTTTACAATGCGACACAATCGGGACATTGGTGCATGCAAGCCATAGTTTGTGCTGTGTTGATCGAGAAACAGCACATTATTATTTCACAACCAGCGGATGGGAACATTGAATGCCACTTTTTTCAGTAACGATGGTACATCAATTAAGCCATTCAGTAAATTAAACATAAATATGGAGTCAAAGTTATTTTTACGTTGATAAAGAAATGTTGTATTCATTCCACATTTTTTATTTATTTTTAATAGTGACCGACGAATTCAACGACAAAACATCACGCCATTTCCCCGTAAGGGTAGGAAAAGAGGATAGAATGCCGTATAACTCTGTCTTTCATATAATCTACATTCGTGCATCTTCTCATGCACGTGCGCTGATTATTCCGACTTTTGATATGTCCATCTTCAAGTATTTGTTAAATTTGATCATGCCATATCATTTTTGGTATTTCTCTATTTTTGCATTTGTCAAGATTCGCATGATAATTTTTTTTAGCCGTTCTTTTGCTGTCTATTAGCTTAACATACCAAATAAAAATAAAAATAAGGAGAGCTCCTTTTTTGGTTTTGTCGATTATGTTCGAATATTTTTATTTTATGCATACATATAATATAAAAGAAAAAATAAATTCTTTCTTGTTCCCATCACAACAGGTCAACACCTGTGAATTGAATCTTCGAACACCCAGGCTTGAGAAAAAAACATTTGAATTTGTTTTAATTTCACCAGAAATCGAACCAAGTGTCTTATTCAATATTCATATATTTATTTTATAGAAACATATAGTGAACAATGATAAAATTACATAAAAAGTTACGGTTGAATGACAGACCAACGAGGTTTCTAAATAAATGTCATACATATTAAATTATTGCACATTCTTAAATGTGTAGGTGTGTGTATACGTATATATATAATATGTATCCATCTCATTTACGAGAGCCGTGGTTCCCAATTATTTTTTGCTATGGAACACTAATTGATCAAGATTTTTTTTTGGCGTGACCCTACTTACACAGGAAAAAAAAAGTTGACCACAACTGTTTTACCCCATACACCTTATTGTTTGCATGTTGATAAGATGGTTATGGAAATTCAATTTTTGTGACGTAAAGGGCGTTAAGGTAAGGAAATTTTAAAATGAAGATTATTATATTTTTTAATTTAAGAAGATAAACTTATGAACAGAAAATATAAAAAAAGGAAAAATAATGAAACCCACTTAACCGCGAAGCCGGCCTGTGAGCAGGAATCTTATCTTGAATTATTCAATTAAAAGAATAAAATAAAATTGGACATGGGCTTTTGTGATATAAGTGAATACAGTTTTTTCTACCATTCGTGTTAGCAATATGGTCCTGCAAACGGACGAAAATATTCTATAAATACCTTCCATATGTATTGTTAAACTCACAGTGAAAGATGTAGTTAAAGTAGTTAAGTGATTGATGTGCCTGGTCAGCTAATTATTAATCTTATGCTGATTATACCGTTATCATTATGCAAGGTGAATTCTGGGAAGAAATTGTCATAAAACCCAATAAATATGTATCAGTTATCAAAAATTGGCTAGATCAGAATCTCCTTTATCTTATGTGCAAAAATATTTCTTCATACCTTCTTTTAATTCTAAATTGTCTGCCTCATCTCCTGATCTGAACATTATGTTATAAAATAAATACTGTGACCTTGATATATGTTATAACTGTGAACAAATTAAAACTGAAAGGCCGATTGATGACAGGCGCCGTGGCACAGTTGGTAAGACGGCCAACTGTGAAACTGGCGTCGCGGGTTCGATTCCCGCCAGTTGCAAGAAAAAGATTCAAGAAAGATTTTTTTCTCAATTGGTCTGGGTGTTGTGGTGTATTTTTCATTACCTCCTTTCATACCCCTTCTATCCCACCTGCTGACAAGCCTCTAAATAGAGGCTTTGTGGGTTATTCCTCTTAAAAAAAAAAAATATATATATATTAAATATTTGGGAGTAACGGAATACTGTCAACTTAAATGGATTAATCATATTGGAAAAATTGTTAACAAATTAAGATATTTAAATTATATTTTCAAAAATTCAAAAAGTTATGTTCATCCTAACACTAGCAACATGGTTTATCATGTTTTTGTACAGTATTTTGTTTTTTGTGGAACAATTGGATAGGGAAAGGCCTATTATAACCATATAATGCCTTTAGAAAGCATACGAAAACGGATTACCAAAATTATACTTCATTAAAATTCAAATTTTCCCTCCAACCAATTATTTTAGGAAACTAAATTTTAAACATATTTCTTCTACGCCAACATTTATTTCAAAAAAATAATAATAGATCTAGTCAAAGATTCAATCTTTTATTGTGAAATATTTTACTCAGGCTAAGACTAAGACTAAGCTATTTTTCATAGCTCCAAAACTTTTGAATGCTTTTCAATATTATATAGATTAATATTTGAACTTTTTTCGATTTCAATTTTTGTTAAAATTATGGATAAGAAAACTTATTTACAAAGCATGATTTTTCAATGAAGAGCATATACTTTTATTATAATTTTCTCTTTTTTTTTTTAAACAAAAAAATGTGTTTTAATATTATCACTTTTTTTTTTTTTGGATATCTATCGTATTCTTCCAGTAGACTTTATTTAAATTTGAAATGAAATGTGTACCCACACACATTTCAGTCCTTTGTGGGATCTTTTTTTCTTGAAAACGTTATAGTTTTTTTTTGTATATATACCTTTTTCAAAATGCTAAGGAAAAATTGTAAAAAATAAAAAAAGGTAAATTTGATGAAAAACGCGATTGATGTCATTGAATACTTGAAAAGAGTATTTGTTCTTTGAAAAAAAAACACTGCAATTTGGTACAAGTGAAACCGATGGGAAAAACTACGGTCTTTAAAGTTAATTTGAAATATGGAGGAATGTGATTTCACTGTTCGACTTGAAAAGAAAGACCAAAAATAGGGATTAAGGCGTCGACTGCCTGTTTTCTTCGACAATACGTCCCAACTCTAGGAAACCCTGTGACCCTTTCACGGAACCCCAGAGTTCCGCAGAATACCTTTTAGGAACTGCTGCATAAGATCCAAGAATTTACTTTAATATGCATATTAAAATTTTATGAATTGCTTACATTTATTTAAAGACAAATTATTTATATATTACAAATTATGATGTGTTATAAAAAAATATTATGAAGATACAAAAAACAGATCTTTAACATTAAATTGACACTCATAATACCGAAAAATTGATTTTGGAAATAATCCCTGAGATTTGGATATAAATATTATTTTACAAAGCAGTAAATTAATCATACCAATCACTGCACTCGGAATATTATAAAGATGTTTTTTAGCAAACTTTGTTTCTGTAAACATTGTTAAACGTGAGTTTATATAAGTTGCGCATTTCATTTATAAATTTTACTTCTTGTATTTATTTTATTGTTACTTTTTACAGTATACCTGTACAATAATAATGTGTCTTTACTCGGGTAACCTATGTTAAAGATACTATTGCATGTGAGGAAACATTTACAAAACATAACATATTCATATGAATTAATAACACTGTTACTCACAATTTAGAACAATAATATTAAACTTAGTGTTTTGAGAAATCAAAAATATTTCAAATTATTTTGGCGATATCATATTGCTTGTTCCTGAATGGTTTTTTGAATGTGAACAGTATCACTATTTTGATAAAAAAAAAATTACAAAAACAAAGGTTCCCGTAAGTACATCAAATGAATTGTTATAAATGAAAATATGAAACAATTTTAAATATTTAATAAATTATTGTTTTAAAATGGTGTAGAGTCAATTTAACCAAATTAACAAAGAAAAATAAATCATTGTTTCCAATGCAAACAACCGATATATAACAGAAAAAAAATATATTCAATTATATAAACAAAAATAATATTTGAAACAACCACACATTAAATTAAATATTAATTATGAAACCAAGATTCAATGTTTTCACTTTTTTTGTATTGAGAAAATTTCTTAACAGAAGAATATGTCCAGGTACGTAGAACAAGAATCTAATTATTTTTATTTCCATTGCAAAAAATGTCTTGTAAGAACTGGAGCTAATTGGAAAATCCTCCCGGGGCTGTTCCACTCAAAGGAAAAGCGAAAACTTTATGTGCAGAACAAAGAGATAAGAATATAAAGAAAATCAAAATACCCACAGACAGGTCAAAAGAAAATCCGATATCCTAACAAATGTAAACAAAGGCAGTTTTTTTTTTCTTTAAAACCCTACCAAGGATTGAAACTCGAGTTCAAAATGAGTTACCTTAATTCAATATGCAAATATTTGTGAAGATTACATGATTTAATTATTTGAAAAACATGAACAACCAGGTCTATGAAAGGTTTTTTATCCAAAGGGTCCATGTAATTTTTTTGAAATTTCCTGGAATTTTCATGTTACGTTTATATATATATATTTTTTTTTATTCGAATTGAATTTTATTTGTGAATGTTTATCTGAATTTATTATTTTAAACTTAATTAAAAACTGCTTTTTATTCAACGGCACTTGGATCACATTTTTGTCTTTTATAATGCTAACGCATTGGTGATGTGGCGAGACAAGAAGTTGGTATTTGGACCCTATAATAAATTGGAGACTGCAAAAACAAAAGTAGGAAGACCACAGAGGGGATGGACTTATGGCATCATCGAGTTCCTGGGACATGGATGAAAACAGAGTGCCCAGGACAGAAAAACATGAAAATTTCGGAAGACGCCTGTGTCCAGCAGCGGAAAAAAACGGGACGATCATAACGCAAGCAAAAATTGATATTATTTTTATCATTCTTTGTGGTATATTTATTATTCATCGTCACCTCCATCATACCATGTGCGCTCCCTAGTTGGAGCGTATGGTGCCCAAAAAGAGCCTACACGCATTTCTATTGTCTGCTAGTTTCTGTGCGTTTTCCCAGATCAAGTTTGCGTCCCGTAGTTCTGACATAAACTGCCGATGAACGTCCATCAGCAGCAAACGTCCAGGACGTCGAGAACCTGATACTTTGTAAAGTAGGGAAGCGTGGTTAAGGTTCTCCGAAGGCATCCGCTGTATATGGCCTAGCCAACTGTTTTAACATCGCTTGACGACAGTTGTCCCCGGAGTTCTCTGCGACCGTTCTCTTATAACTTGATTCCTCTCAATGCATACTCGTAAAGTATTCTCGTTATTTTTTATGAGATTAAAAATAAAATACCTGAATATTTTATATGTCCCTTTGAAATGATATTTTCGTAAAGAAACTTCATATTATGTTGACGAAAGTGAAATAATCTTAAACAGCCATGTTTATTATCCAAGTTATTCTAGTTTAAAATTACTCAGAGAGAAAAAAATTCTAACTTGGAAACGATAAAGATTCCAGTGATGACCTTGCAAACGGCAATCGAATAAAACTCATACGCCATTTTGCATAAATTTAAAACTGATAATTTAAATTTTTCCCATTTTAATAGGGAAATATCACGCTTTTTGTGTGTTTTTAAGTGTTCATAAAATACTGACGAATATTTTTTTACAAACTTATTTGTTATTATTATAAGAAATCGTATTTACCATTGTTAGAATGGACTGCATAAGTCCGTCAAATAAATAAATTATAAGGTATGCAGGTGGATAAAATCTACAATATTTTGATTTTGTCTAAATGATTGCAGATAAGGATTGAATTTCACCCCCCGACTATTTTTCCTTGGTGGTGCATAGGGAACTGCATTAGTTAACCAATGCAGTGCCCTATGTGGGTACTCTTGGTGGAGTCCAGGAAATATTCCAGATTTAACAACCTTTTAAATCAATATTTCACGTCCACACTGCCACAATCAAACTTAGGACCTCAAAGATGGTTAGCGAATTCTCCAATCACACAACAATGTAGATTTATCTTATCACGATATTTTCCAATGCGAGATCTTCACCCGAGAGCAGCTATTAAATCGAATACATTTTTTTTTTATTTATTTATTTCTGCAGAAATTTAAAACTAACATCCTGATAAGATAAATGCTTTAATAAGCAAACACTCAGCGTGTACTGATTTTTAAAAAAATATTTAGAACAAGATTTGACAAAAAAAATGGGAAGATCTACTATGGGGAAGGTGTACAGTAGGATTTGCAATTAAGTGTAATTAGAATTCTGACGAAAAGACGGAAACGTCTCTTGGTAGACATTTTATCCGCGTACCATACAAGTAATTTATTTTCTAAAATAAATAATTAAAAATTAAAAATATGCATTTAAAATATAATTAAAATATATCAGATCCAATGTGAAAATTGTAACCATGATTACATTGGCCAAACTGCGAGAAACTAAAACATTAAAATGAAAGTACAACGTCGAGCCCTCACATCCAATATCTTCTCAGAATTCGCCAATCACAAAATAATCAAACCATTCTTTTGATTCATATGAAATCAAATTCCTTTATTCTATACCAAGAAAAAGCCAAATTGTGAATAACTAAGAAAATATATAAATAAAAATATATAATTGGTTGAAACGTTAATTAATAATATTTTAATCGAAAATCCGTCACGATTACTTACAATATTCTCATTACATAAATCTCCCCTCCTTTATTCGCCCCTTTCACCCCTGTTTATACCTAGACTTATTGTTTCTGTATATTTATGTTTAGTTTTTAACAACAAATGTAAATGGAAGGAACTGTGCCCTTCCAAAACTAGTAGTGAATAAAATAAACTCAAGTAGTCTCAAAAAAAAATTGTTTAATAAATTTTATATTTACCCTTATTTTATTTATTTCTATCTTCGTATACTTCAAAAATACATTTTTTTTAGTTGATAAGTCGTATTTGCGTAGACTTGGCGATACAGCCTCAAATTAATTACCCCTCCTTGATTATATTTGACACCCCGGACTACGCCACTGACCGGAAGTGTTCTCTTACCCTTGCTCCTTGGCGGCCATTTGTGGCTCTTTCATTTCCGGTGTCACATCCGGTTAGCATAACTCACCCGGCTACCTAATGGCTCCTTGCATGGTGGTGATACTATATTTACACACATTCACTCATCCAAGTTTCTACAGCAGAATGTTTCCTAAGACATTGTACACAATGGAAAAACCCTGTTTCTCAGAAAATAAATTTAATCAAAGAACAAAATAAAGTCCTAGAAAATATGGTTCCCGAGACTGTTTTTCTAGTATTTTTATCAGAATTAAAAGAAAACATTGTTTTTCTTTTCATCGAGTAATCGAATGCACTTAATTAGTATAAGGGATGTGAGTTTTTAAATGTAGATTTTTTATTTTTTGCTTACTTTTTTGCAATACAACAGGCCATAAGGCTTATAGCAGTACGGAATACCTAGTATTTAAAAAAAATCACATTTATTTCATCGTTCTCATCGGGAATCGAACCAGGAATCTCCCGTAAGTGGGATATCTTAATCATTACACCTTAGAGGTCACCATTTTTATTTTTTATATTTTGAATATATATGTCTGTATCACTTTTATGTATTTTTCAACACGGAAGAGGCATAAAAAATCTTTGCATTTACAAAGCTTTATTGGCTGGGTTAAATGATGACTTTATGCACTTTGAAACACTCTCAATTCTTTCTATAGTAAGTTGACTTAAATATTCACGTATAATTAACATCATCATTTCCTTTCCAAACCCAATGGTACAAAGGGCACTGCATTGGTACAACAATCGCAGCACACATTGATGATTTTTTAAAACGTGCAGGTAAAATGATCAGTCTTTTGCTTCGGGTACCAGTCCAGGGACTATGAAATATTCTAGAGTGAAAAGACCTTTTAAAATGAATATTTCATATCAACCATGTCGGGAATCTAATCCGAGATTTCTTGAATGGTAGGCAGGCGCGCTGATCACTATACCACGGGGCCGACAAAAAATTAATTTATGTATAGCATGTTTTGATTCAAACTAAGCATATGTTTGAATATTATGAGTAAATGCTTGTCAGTTTACTATAGAAAATGAAAGTATGGTGAAAACTAACAACTTCTTATATTGAAGGAGAGTTTTTATTGTTTAATCGTTCTTCACAAAGCATCCAAAAAATACACATGATCTGAACGGGGGGACCAAACGACCCCAGTGCCTACTTGTATATGGCGTCAGGAGAATAAAACGTTGGAAGTGTTTATGACCGTGCAATAATTTATTCATGTTTTCGCGTTCACATATTTTATTCATTCTTGTATTTTATTATTATGTACTCTTATGTGCATAAAGTGAAATTGACCCTTGTGTTATTTACGACTTTTTTGTTTTGATATTTATAAAAAAAAAAAACACCTATTTCAAAATTTAAAAAAAAAACAGTAAAATGCTACTTTCTATTAATTTCACGATTACAAAAAATATATGGCATATAGCTTTAATAATACAAGTTATCGAATTAAAATCAGTATATGGCGTATTTGAATCTCCCCCATCAGCCGGCTAGGTTAAGCACTTAATTTTAATTTATTTGAAAAATAGTCAAATAATTTATTCATTTGGCGATACCCAGGACATATTCGAGAAGGAACGATTTTTTCCACAGAGCATATCATGTCACGAAAAAAATTTTTATCTCTTCCGTACTAAATATAGAAAATTCCTTGTTAGCGTTGATAGTACGCCTGTTTGGTTTTCGAGTAAAATTTCAGTAAAAATTACATGTTAACATATTAAAGCAGAGATGAAAAACATTAAAGAGAAGGTAGTATAGCAGTCTAGGCATCTACAGGGCTTATGACCTGTCATTGGCTGGTTTGAGTGGCCACTTTACACACTGTATAACATTTAACATTCTGTTCATATTTTAACATCTTTGTCTCTTCAATTCTTTCATCTGTTGATTTTTGTGTAGTTAAAGAGAATTTTCAATTCTTTTATTTGTTGATTTTTGTGAAGTTAAAGAAATAAACCTTCATTTATGCGGGTGAGATTCGTGTAATTGAATTATTTCACATACGTACTTGCTAACGCCTGAGAAATGCACCAGGTGGATATGTATTTTATACAATTTTGAAAATTGTATTTATTTATTTTTTGCGTACATGTTTATTTTTTTACTTTTTTTTATTTTTTATATACATTTTAACATTTGTTTTGTTTGCAATTTCCTAATTTTTACAATTTAATCCATTTTTTACTAGGTTATTATTACACTGTGTTAAATGTATAATGACTATTTTCCTATTTATATTTACTTGTTTGTAAAAATTGATGTTTTTTTTCCAAATTAAACAAATATTTTATGCTTTGTTTTATTTAATCTAAAAGGAAACATAACTTTTTTTAAATTATTTTTTAGGTAATTAAGGTCTATAAAATACTGTTATTACCAAAATTACTTATTAATTCAACTTAATTAAAATACAGCTTTTTTCATTAGGGATTCCCACAAAAACGGTCATTGCATTGGCCAAGCACCTAATACGTCACGATTTATGTTGATTTTCAACGCTGTTTCTAATCATTCAATTTTTTATGGAACATCGTCACAAATCTTGATGTCACAACTATCAATGCTAAACAAGTTGCATTTTTCTAGTGACATTTTTTTATAATTTATTTTTCAAAGTTATAAATGAAAACATTATCCACAATATTTATCCTCATTTTAAAAATACATTATTTTTTATTCTAAGTTCAGTTCATATATTTTTATGAGTATTCGTAGTATGTGATATTTTCCAATTCAATAATTTATATGAGGGACTTCTCGATAAAAATTAAGGTTTTTTATTGTATTTGTATGTGTAGTTTTTATTGATAGAAACCATTAGACTTAAATGATGACCACAGTGATTAATTTACTTCGTTTTTTTTTACATCACAACAAAAAAATATTACATCACAAAATTACTTATTAGTTTATTATCTTAAAAACGAGTCTTATTTAATACGTAAGTTAATACAATACGATGCAATGGGGTGAGAAAATCAATTGTTCTGATTCGAAAAAGATAATAAATTGTACTTTTTTTACGTTTTTGTAACTTAACTTTAACCTTTTGCACGTTGTCACAGGTTTTAATACAGCATTTAAAAAAAATATTTTTTTTTACAAATCACGTTGAAAAGAAACTGTTGTAATTCGATTTTATTAGAATAATTTAGGTGGAACAGTTGTCTTTTCTTTTGGTTATGAATTGAAACGTGTATAAATTTTATTAGTGGTTACGAGCTGTTTGAAAGCTCTTTTGCTTGAAGATGTCTCTCGTTGAATTCTCAAAGGTCAAAGGAATACGACTAATTGGCTGCAATTCCGCAGAAACTAAACAAAAACAAAACTGAACTAATTGCATTACAATGATGAAACAATTGTATTTGATACGATGATATTGGTTTGTGGAAGTCAACTTTTGTTATTACATAATGTAACTAGTGGACCCGACAGACGTTGTCCTGCCCAAACATTGACTTGCCTGCTATTTATTACGTTGAAAAAAGACTTTTCATTGATAAGTAGGTACCTAGGTACTTGTTTGTGATTAAATTCCAAAATAAATTTAAGTAGGTACCTAAATTCCAAAACATAAAATATTTTATAATTTATGTTTATTTATTTTAATAAAATACATAAATATTGTTAATATAAATAAAAAAAATTCAAATATGGCAATTTTTTTGCAAACGTCAAACTCCGGTCGTCTCACCAACAGAGAGGTGTACTTATGTTGGAATACGAATTTTAAGAATGTATTGAATTTAATATTATTTTAGTTTTTCTTAAAATCCAGTCAAAGTTAATAAATGGGTAAAAATTATAAGAAATTTAAGGAAAAAATCTAATTGAAACCCACAAAAAACAAATGCTGTTTATAAACAAACTTTTTTTTAACATCATTCCATTTTTTTTAAATGCATTCTCCTCAAATGCAACCCTGGTATAGCAATGAATTAAACATTCATGCTCCTTACCTCTTTTTTACATATTGGATTGAAGATTTTTATATCTACGAACACGCACAGTGCAAAGATCTATATTTCTCTGAAAACTGCACGTAAATCGGTTAAGCAGTTTAGGAGGAATTCGGTGACATCACACGTACAGAGGAATTATATATATATAAAGATAAATCAAATATTATTAAGGGGGAATGGCCTGAAAAATGCTCAAATATGATATTTTGATGGAATATTAAAAGTATTTGTAGTAGTCCAAGCCAAATTTTAAAAATAGCTTGTCAAAATTTGAACTTTCTTCTAGGGCTCATTATCTTCCGTTTTTTCTATTTTTATCTTGTAAGTAAGTAAAAAAAACCCCAAAAACCATAAAATCTTGAAATGAAATTATGAAGTATTTGTAAATATGGTACGACTTTATTTTATAGTTTATCGTAATGCTTAAATCTTATTTTTTAAATACTTTTTTTATTTTTTTATTTGTGGAAAATCAACCGTAAAACATGTTACAAAAATATAACAAATACAATTAACAGAGAATAAAACCAATGACAGATATCTACAGAAATACATTAAATACACGTACAATACATACTAGTGTGTTTGTGTGAGTGTAAGTGAGTGAGAAGGTGGGTGAGTGAGTGTTATATTGGAATGAGAGTGGACATGTGTGTAAATATTGCACAAGTGTCAAGTGTCGAAAATATAAATAAATATAAAATATTAAAAATTAGAGATAAAATATAATAAAATAAGATAAAATAAGAATTTCTTATTAAAACTAAGTATAAGACAAAAAAGTATGTTTTAAGACGCGCATTTTAAATGTTATTTTTTTACAATCAAATGGATCAATAAGGGGAAAGTTCAAATTATATTCACTAGCAAAACGTATAAGTGGAGAGTTCTGGGCGTAGTTCGTACGAACTGCTGGCAAATGAAATAGAGAGCTCGAAGTGTGACGAGTGCGGTAGCCGGGGACATTTAATGATAACTCCGACAAAAGAGCCAGACTATCAAGGCGTAACTAACTTTTATTTCAGATATTAAAATGTCAAGTGGAATATTAATGTTATACTTTTTATTTTTCTTCATTTAGTTCAAGTCGGCCTCGTGGTTTAGTGGTCAGCGCGTTTGCCTGCCATGCAAGAGGTCTCGGGTTCAATTTTCAGCATGGTTAAGATTATTTATTTTAAATATTTTTTTACACTAGAATATTTCACAGTCCCCGGACCAGCGGACGCCTGAACCGTAAGACTGGTTCTCTTACTTTCGTGTAAAAAAACGATATTCTGCGATTAGTGTACCAATGCAGTGGCCTATGCACCTTTGGTGCGGAGAGAGAATGATGATTAATTCATTGAATGCGTTTTTTTTAATCAGAGGCCCCATGGCAGTGGTGAATTACGGCACACAACGCCCAGGCTTAATAAAAATCAGTCGGTTTTCATGGGGGCATCATTTTTAAGATAAGAGTGTGAACAAATGCAGGAACTTTGAAAATTGATTTACGACTTAAAACTAGTAGTAAGTTCAACATTTTTCAAAACACCAAAGTAATATTTCCATAATTGGAAAGTTTACCAAAGTAACAAAGATCTCAGTAAATGCAATAAAAAAGTAAGTGCCTGGACACAGACAAAAGCGTGGGCCGCAATAACAGTCGAAGGTTTAAGACATCACACCTCCAGTATGGCATCAAAGTTGGAAATCCCGAGTGATTACGATGATACACTACCGATGCTATATCTTCAAGTTTTAGGTAGGTATATCGATATGTACCAGGGGGACGCGTAACCCACGGACACTTATCTGCGCGCTTAAATGACATATCCTCATTATGACGTCATAATTGAAGATAAATTCTCCTAAGCGATTACGAGGATACACAACCTACGTTTGATCTTCAAGTTTTGAAGTGGATACACCGATATGTACCGAGAGCTCGGGTAGCCCACGGTACACATGTCTACTTAATTATAGTGGAAAGAATTTGTGTTCCACCAAGAAATTTTTGCTTTAATCATAATTGCCAATTTAACATTAAGCAGCATTAAGCCGTAAGGAAATCACAACCTGGATTAATGAACCCACAGAAGAGATATTTTTGATCAGATCCTGCTTTATAAAATTGTAAATGATAACTTTGATTCCCCAGAACTAATTCATTTACTTGCTAACCTTGTCTCCTTCAGACCAACTAGACTGTCTGATATTTTCTATATTTATAATGTTAAATTTTACCATTGGAAACATTTTACCATCCCTTGTATATGTGAAGCATTTAACAAGAAATTTTATAGTCTCGATATCTCCATATAATAGATACAGAAGATAACTAATTGGCTTGATTTGGAATAACAAAGAATAGACGTTTTGTCTCTTTTCTTGCGATTAATCATTAAATCAAATGCAATTTTCCATTTCTACTTTCTTTCAATCATCCTTTACCTCTCCTTATTAAATTTTTTTTTTCCACTGACTTCTTGTTTTTTGCATTATTTTTTATTTAAATAAATAGTCTATTTATTATTTATATAGTTTAAACCGTCGTCGCTTTAATGAAGTAAAACTTAATGAATACACATTATTGAATGGCAGGCACTACAACGTTAACATTTTTCATAGTTTTTATTTATAAAAATTTAACCTGTACACCTGTTTGTATCCAAAATAAATAAAAATATTTAAAAAAAAAATCTTTTTTTTCAAAAATCGATATTTTTTCCTACCTTTCTAAATGCACATATCAAAATTTCGATAGGGCCAACTTTGTAATACGTAGATAAATTGAGATATTAGGAAAGTTAACTATATCGTCTTAGGTATTGACAAACGCTTTTTGAAAATCATGTTTAAGTTGGAATTTTTTGTTTTATGTAATTGAGAATTATTAAAAAAATTATAATCGTTCTTAAGTGGCTGATTTTCATTACGGGAGCCTATTCAAAACATGAATGAGCTATGTTTTAAAGTTTAGTTATGTAAGGAACGCGTAGTAATGTTTCGGGGTCACTTATTGGTTGGATTCGATCATAAAACGTCAAAGACGACAAGTTGGTAGAGCATGCCGTGATTGATAAAGATAACAGAAAAGTTAAGTTAACCGTCTCGGTATGTACCAATTATGACAGCGTTTGTGATTGCCCCGTGGTTCCTTAGATGACGCTTGAATAACTAAGGAACTGAAGAGCCAAATATTGCAAATTATTTGAAGTTTTTTTTAAAAAATTTATTGACATTGCTAAAACTATTTAATAAAGATGTTCTAATAGTTACCAATTATATCAAAAACATTTAACTATATACATACACGGTGGTTAAGGGCCAGACCGCAGAACTTCAGAGGAACATTCCTTATCGCTGGCCTAGTTCTTCTATGTTCAATAGACTTTTATTCTAATTTTACAGAAGACATTTTTTTAGGTTTCAAAGTCAAATAAGTAAAATCAGTAAGTGGAGTTAGGCACTCAAAAAATGCTAAAAATACTGTTAAATAACGGAAAAAAAAATCTTCAGCTACATAGACGCGTAATAAGATAATGAACATATTGACATTTAAAACTCAATTTTGCTAAAAATGCTTAATTAGAACTAGGGCAACGTCGTGATAAATGTAAAAAAAATCTTAGTAATTTTTGTCCAAAGTTATTTTATTAATTTTCAAATGATGCTACATATCAAAGACCTATGGCCCGTATGTGTCGGGAATATAATATATACTGCCGAAACAATAAAATTGGAATTTTTCATGATACTCTCTTAGCTTTTGCGAATAAACTCTAAGGAATAAATCTTATTTCATAAGTACACACGTTTAACTTATTTTTATTGCATTGTTTCCTGTATAAAAAAAATATATGAAAATATGTATTACAACCTTATATATAAATCAATTTTGTGTAATTCTAAAATATATATATTGAAGATATATATGCATGTAAAATTTTACCGACGAATGCTTTAAAATTGAATGTTTTCTAGCATGTATCTTTGTTAAATTACCTAATAAAATAAAATGAAATAAAAGGGTGTTAATCATCCATTTTTCAGACAAGCATCCCTTCTACAAACCCTTGCTCGTCCTTCACAATAAAGAAATGAGTTAAAAACCATATTTGACCAACGCAACGAAGCAATGCGCAATGAAAGCGGACAAGGAAAGCGGCTAGATAGGAGAGGGGTAGAGGTTACTTGGAAGAAATTGTCCTAGAAATAAAGGATTGAATCCATTTTCAGATGAAATATATTTTTTAAATCATGAAATAATTAGTTTTTGCAAAAAAACTATTGGGTTTTTTTTACGTTTACCATGAGGAATGTTCCTCTAAAGTTTTGCGATCTGACCCTGAAACTATATATATACATATATACATACATTTTTAAATTGTTTTGTTAAAACAAACAACGATAACGGATTACGAAAAGTAAATATCATAGAATTGGATAGCAAAGAACATTGTCCACCTCCGGTAGAATCCCTTGTAAGTGGTTTCGTGATGAAATGTCATTTATTTTATCACATCGCTCGTATTTCCATGGCATCTATCAGAGAAATGAGGCCCGGAATAGGCCGTATTTATCCATTTTTATCGTCGCATTAGCGCCGAAACTGAAATAAAGCGCCGACGCCGGGACGCCGTTAGTTATCCATATTCAATCGGCGTACCGTCAGATTTGATGTCGACAAATGTTTGGTATTTAAAAATATGTGAATTGAATTCATATCTCAATTCAAATCACACCCTCTGTCATACTTTATAATGTATTTGTGTAAATGATAGTATTTCAATATTAAGGTATTTTTTTTTTGCTTTGTTGATTCAACAGATGTGAATTATTTAAAAGTTTGGAAGTCCAGGCATTTACTAAGATTATAATCTGTCGTTAGCTGGGTTGATTTATTGCTTTAGACATAATTTAACATTTAACATTCTGCCTTTGGCTTTCATTTTCATGTATGTCCTTTTATTATTCTGTTTAATATACTTTTGATGTAATTTTTTATTGAAATTCTCAAGCGTAGCGGTTTCTTTCATGAAAAAAACTAGAGATATCTATTATTAAAAAAAAATGTTTTTGAATACATAAAGGAATTATCCAGTTATTGCAAATTTGTGGATTAAGATATCACTCCACTTGAACTTTATTTTAGATTTTATCTGGTTTGATACAGGAGCACTTGTCTCACTCGGAAATGGACAGAAGAAACAAAAATGGAGTTTTTAGGTGCATTTATTTTAATATGTTGAACAATAAACCAAACTCGGTTATCAAATGCGCGAGTAACGGCCATAACTGAATTGAACTGACTGCACTAGACTGACTGATGTCACCACGTCCTGTGCTCCTTTTATGGGTCGAGTTTTTTTATCATGTCTCCATGGCGGGGATGAAATTTATGTCCTCTAGAACGTTACATCGAATATGTCACATCATCATCAACATCATTGAGTTAACGTCCTTTGTGTAATAAATTCGATCCTGCTCTGTATTGTATTGTATTAAATAGAAAATGCTAAATTGCTTCTTCAATCATCAGTTGCAGATTTCTGGTGAGATCATTCGGAGCGTGTATTCATAATCGATATTTCTTTATAACGGATATTTTCTGTTAAACAAAAAGATTTTGTTAACTCTTAAAAGACTGTGGTAAATAATCCCTTTGCGCGCGGTGATGTAACATCGTGTTACCACTAGTAAAAGACGGAATATTCTAAAGTTCAGACATTTGAAAAAAATGGAAAACATGGAGACTACTGTTTAATAACTCCTTTTCCATAATTAATGGGAATAAACATATAATTTAATCCTGTTATATATTGAAAATCACAAATACGCCGCTCATGTTACGCGCGTGCGTCCCCATCATTGTCATTAACCGACTGAAGACTAAATCTGTTTTAGATGACACCCACCGCAGAACAGCGTCTCAGTCTTCCTAGTTATGACTTCTATATTCGTGCTCTGTCTTATATAAGGTATCTGTATATATGTGTTGTTGAATTAGCGGACATTCATGTTTTGCGTAGCGAGGTTAATTTTTTTTTGTATTTACATATAGGATAGTGATACAAATTTTACTTTCCAAATCGGGTGTGAAAACGTCCATTTGAAGATTACGAAAAATACGAATTCATCATTTAAAAAAATAAAAGAGATATATCAAATCTTGTGTCCTATGTCGACTAGTTTGACATCACAGCCACACAAGAGTTAACAACTACTTACTTTATATATTTGATTTTGTATTAAAAGTACATCACGTGTTTTATTTTTTGGTTTCATTGTATTTTGGCAGTGAAACTGCAAATTTAGACATTCCCATGATATTGTTTATTTATGAGGACCATGCATTAAACTGTATTAAATTAACGTGAATTATTACTAAAAATATACCCTTTAATTGCTTCCATAAATTATTACATTGTTGCATCAATATCCTTCATATCGTATAATATTATGCATATTAGTTATTGGTAACTGCGTGTGTTCAATAGAGATAGCGCTTTGGTCAGTGGTATGCTTATCAGAAACCAGCGAATATTGGCTCACAAATTACGTACTAATGGTTGATATTCGATTTTATAATATATATCGTTCTAAAGCTTTTTACGATAATCATTAGCTACTACCGTAAGCCTAAAATTATAAAATTAGATTAATGAGTTGAACCTCGCGCTTTGTTGTTTTGTGGAAAGAGAAACAATGCAGGATCATAAATAACGCATAAAACATAATAAAATAACACTGATATTGAAAATATTATAACGCTCTTTTTTAAAGACATTTTACAGTATTGGGCCACTGGTTTTTTATATGTTGGACCCTGACACAATAAGCATGTAAATATACGGTCAACTGGTGGCAGTTGCGAGCCGTGATTTATTTTATAGGTAATCTATTAAAAATGTTCATTAATTTGTACTGCATATAAGTACTTACGTAACATGTAAGTAATGTAATTACAAATTACTACTTTTTCTGTGGTTCTGTGAAAATCAACTCAAACAACAATTATTACTAACCGCGCGATATACGTAGCTTTAATCTGCACTATTTTAATACAATACTAAACTTGTACAAAAATTTATTAACACATACCACAATGACATTCAGCGGATATTTTCATTATGATCTGTCATTGACAGTACTGTCAAGACTTGAGCACTGGCCGATTTCTTTTAAAATGAATAATGCCTAAAACGGCCACTGCGAACGCCACCTATCCTATGTGATACATACTAAGTCAACGGTATCCCATCAAAGAAAAATAGTCCTTCAGAAATAATGTTCGAAATACTAGTTTCCAAATAGAGAATCTTCTAAAAATATTTGTAATCTGCAAGTTTGTTTTAGTACTAAAAAAGCCGACTTGGGTTAAAGACGAAAAATACAGTGTACTTTTTTGTATGGAAGAATAAGCTGAGGTAATCGGCTAGTTTCATCGTTCTGTAAGAATGGGATGGGCGCTGGCGCTGGGCGCGCTTCATAGATATTTTTTTGTAGAAATATATATCTTTACCGTTTATAAACGGTGATTTATAATAAATAACAGTTACTTTATTTTTTTTCCCATAAACATGGTTACTATAAATTATTATTATTAAAATTCAAATATAATGGTAAGCTGTGAATAATCGCTTACTTTGACGATTCGCCCCTGACTAGTGGATAAAAAATCATCATCATCATCATTTTCATTCCGCACCTAATGGTGCATAGGGCACTGTTAAGATGATCAGTCTTTCGTTTCGGGTACCAGTCCAGGGCGGAATAGGAAGTTAACAGAGTTATCTTCGACTGTCTATAAAAAAACACCGATAGTTGTGTACGAAAATGAGTATATTTGCATGAAAAATATCTTCATCAGTAACGTATAATTTAAAATGTTTAGAAGAAAAATTGGTATGCATATTCTGCTTTTTTTGAAAACTTAATTTTACTTTGTAGATAAAATTGAAGATGAATGTTAACTTCCCATTATAATTGGAGCCAAGGGACAATGAAATATTTTGTAGTAAAAACACCCTTTTAAATAAATAATAAATATTTTATATCAACCATGTCGGGAATCAAACCCGAGACTTCTTGAATGGTAGGTAAACGCGCTGACTATTACACCACGAGGCCGGATAAAAAAAATCCTTTTAATGTCTTGTAAATGGTTTCTTTGACAATACATTTTGAGAGTTGTCTCGTAGCATCGACAGTGGACGGTTGTGTGTTTTGTTATCAGCGCGTACAATTTTGTGTGAATAACAATATTTCTTCGGTGCATTGTACTGGATTAGTCAAGTTATAACTCGACATCGAGGGAGGAGCGTTTGACAAGTTTTCGATTTTTGATTATTATTTATTTTTATTTAATTTCTGTGACTGCGTTCTTTTTCGCATTTCGTTGTTTTAGGCTTAAGTATGGAGGATCCTGGGGATCCTCCTGATCTTGAGCATAGAAAAAGACCCAGGGCACCCAGTTCCCCTGATTTGCAACCATGCAAACTTCCTTTCCCTGCTCCCGACCTTTCCTCTCCATCGTTTACCTATTCGGATAATGCTTCTGGCCCATTCTTGGTGTTCGTTCAATACCAAGAATCTTCAAAACCCCTTCATCCTATCACTTTTGGTAAACTTTTATATACCAACAAAATTAGCAACATTATATTAGGAGGTGTGAGAGTGGAAAACAAATTTAAAATTTCCTTGACATTTAAGACTGCCGTTGCAACAAACAATTTTTTAACATCAAACTTTGTCGTTACTAACTCCCTGAAAGCCTATGTACCGTCATTTAAAGTAACCAAATTAGGAATTGTAAAAAGTGTGTCTACAGATCTTACAATTGAAGAAATTATTGAGTCAATCGAGGTCCCTTATGGATGTGGTAAGGTAATTAAGGCTCGACGTCTTAATTATAAAGATAAATCTTGTGAAACTGTGACATGGAAACCATCTCAGTCGATTGTTTTGACTTTCGAGGGACAAACATTACCCAATAACGTTTATTTGTTTCATAATTCTTTAAAAGTGGAGCAATATATTTTTCCAACTATTTTATGTTTTCAATGTTGCCGCTTTGGCCACACGAAAACACAATGCCGATCGATCCCTAGGTGTTACAAATGTGGGGAATCTCACCTCGGAGAAGTATGCCAGACTGAAAACATTAAATGCGTAAATTGCAATGGCTCGCACAGTGCCTCTAGTTTTTCATGCCCAGAACTGACTCGACAAAAGAATATAAAGCATACAATGGCCGCTGGTAATGTGACGTACAAGGAAGCTTCCAATTTACATCCCACATCTACCATTAGCTATGCGGAAAAAACTTCCAAAAATATTAAACGCGTTTCAACTCCCATCACAATGGTTTCGCCTCCTATAAAGTCTACTGCTGTAAATTCAAGACATGTTCAGGCATGGAATTCAAAGGAACATGAATCACTTCTCTCTTATCGGAATGGACAGGCGTCCAATCCTGCGGATGGCTGTGCTCTTCAAAATAATGCTTATTCCCAAAACAATTCATCGAATTCAACATCATCAGAACTTGTTCCATCAAATATTTCTAGTCTAATTGATTCTATTGCTAAACTTCTACTTACTTTGATATCAAATCCTAATTCATATCAACCGTCCAACGCTGCTTCATTTATTCCTATAATTAACTCTCTAATTTATAACATTAAAAATGGCGGTGAAGTGGATACTTAACTCAAAACAATTTACTATTTTACAATGGAACAGCAGAAGTGCTGTTTCAAACAAATCCGAAATTATATCATTACTTCAAGAACATAATGTTGACATAGCTGCAATTTCAGAAACATGGCTTCCACCAAATTTCACTTTTAATATCCCTGGCTATAAGACGGTTCGACACGATCGTCTTGATGGTAGAGGGGGAACAGCATTATTGATCAAATCAGAAATTCCGTTCACTCACATCACCATACCAACACACATAAATTACCAAGTTGTTGCAATAGATATATCGGGAATCTCTTTTGTTTCTATATATATCCCTCCAAAAATGCATTTTGATAGTTCGTACTTCGATTCTATTACTACAAAGCTCTCATCTTCGTTTATTCTTTTGGGGGATTTTAACGCCCATTCAATTTCATGGGGATGTAATTCTTCAGATTCTAGTGGTAGAGCTATCTTAGACTTTACGAATAGCCTTAACTTATGCATAATTAACGATGGGTCACCTACCCGTCTTGCCCCCCCCACACAGAATCAAAACGCAGTCGACCTATCTATTTGCACGTCGGACTTAGCGGGATTAATTAAATGGTCGGTTTTAGACGACTCACACTCAAGTGACCATTTTCCAATTATTCTTGCTTTCGAACGAACCTTACACTCAATTTATCTAAACCGGCAGCCAAGAGGTTACGATCTGAGACAGGTTGATTGGAAAGATTTTGAAACTGCCTTGGAAGCGGTTAGCTTTCCTTTTTTTGAACTCGAAGATACAAACTCAATGCTATCATTTATAACTAATGAAGTGTACTCAGTTGCAGATAAACTTATCCCCAAGAAAACGGCAAAACGTAAGCAAGTTAAGTGTCCCCCATGGTGGGACGATGAGTGTACTTCAATAGTTTCTGATAGGAAAAAAGCGATGCGTGAGTATAGGTATAACATGTCTTTGGGTAATTGTTTAGAACTAAAGAGACTTCAAGCATTAGCTAAAAGAACTCTTCAGCGCAAAAAACGTCAAGGTTGGCGTGAGTTTTGTTCCTCACTCTCACCAGAAACACCTGTTTCTCAAATTTGGAGTGCTGTACGTCGATTCAAAGGGTCCTTATCATCATTGTCTAGCTCTTCTACTGATTGGATTGAAGATTTTGTAAATAAACTAGCTCCCCCGTACGTTCCTCAAGAATGTGAAGTATTTTCGGAAGCACAAAAAGTTGTGTCACCAAGTTGGCTTTCTCAGAGATTTACTCTGGAAGAAATGTCTTTAGCTATCAGTCATGCACGAGACTCTACTCCTGGTATAGATCTTATTTCTTATCAAATGATAAGACACTTCCCACATTCCTTTCGCGTTGAACTTCTCAAATTATATAATAATGTTCTCGATTCTTCTGTGGTCCCAATAAAATGGAGACAACAACTTATTATTCCAATTTTGAAACCTGGTAAGTGTTCATTAAAAGGTTTTTCATATCGCCCTATTGCGTTATCTTGTTGTATGCTGAAAATTCTAGAATACATGATAAAGGCTCGAGTAGAATGGCATGTTGAAACTGAACGCCTCCTTCCCTACACTCAGTTCGGCTTCAGGAAAGCAAAGTCTTGTCTAGATAACATTGCTTTACTATACGTGGATATACAATCTGCAAAGACATCACAAATGTGCACTATTGCGTGTTTTGTAGACATAGCAAGTGCATATGACAACGTTAACCTCCCTTTTCTGGAAAGAAAGCTTTGTACGTCAGGTATTCCAAAAAAATTATCACGTATAATATTCAATATGCTTTCCCAGAGAGAGCTAGTAGTTGAAACCCCTACTGGTAAGATTATGCGTACTGTTTATAAGGGCCTACCACAAGGCTCAGTTCTTAGCCCTTTGCTGTTTAACATATATACTATAGACCTACATAGTTCCCTCCCAAGTATGAGTAAAATTTTACAATATGCTGACGATTTTGTTATTTATCTCCACCATAAAAACATAACGCAGGGTGCGATCGAAATGGAGACAATAATGCATTATCTAGAGTTGTGGCTGAGCAGTAATTATTTAGAAGTTGCTCCCTCAAAAAGTCAATTAGTAATATTTTCCAATAAACATAAAATACCGGATATATGCATCAAACTTCAGGAAATACCGATCCCAATTAAGCAGTCAGTGAAACTCTTGGGTATGACTATCCATAGGAAATTATCATGGAATATACACATAGAAGAGGTTGTCGCAAAGTGCGAGAGGAACCTTAACATTCTTCGAGCCGTGTCTCGAGTGTGGTGGGGGGCTCACCCGTCGACCTTAAAAATGTTGTATAAAGCATTGATTCGTAGTCATCTCGATTATGGCAGTTATTTTTTTGACCCTTTGCCAAAATATCAATTGAAAAAATTAGACCAAATTCAGTCAAAGAGTTTACGTTTAATTTTAGGAGCGATGAGGTCCTCACCTATTGTATCTCTACAGGTAGAAACTGGTGAAATGCCATTGTTGCTGCGCAGGAAATATCTTGCAATAAAATTTGTTTTGAAACGAATTGAATTTGAGGATCATCCTTTGATAAAATCCTTGTCAATTCTAACTCAAAAGATGACAAATAAAACAAACGCTCGCAGATCTATTCCTTTATTGTGTTCATCCATGCAGTATATTCAGTCAGTATTTACAATTTACCCCAGGGACAACTTGCCAATATTTTCTACTCCATTTAAAGCACTAATATTTTCCTCTCAAATAGAAGAACATATAAGTATTGATAAATCATTTGCTCGATTGAATCACCAAGGTAATAACCAAACATTCTTGGCGAATATAGAAGAAAAATGGCCTGGTTCCACATTTATATTTACTGATGGATCTAAAACAGCCCAAGGTTGTGGTGCGGCATTTTATATTCCAACTTTTCAATTAAGTAGACTTTTCATACTGCCTTCCGATTCCTCAGTTTTTACTGCCGAGTGCATTGCACTAAAAGAGGCTTTAATGGAAGTTATACACCTTGAGATTCCTATGTCAATAATATTTACTGATTCCCTAAGTCTGATCAAAAAGTTGAAATCTGGAATTTATGGTAGTAATGATGGACTAATTTGTGAAATGAAATATCTTATATTTTTTGCGTTCGAGAGAAATTTCAAGGTGACCTTATGTTGGATTCCTTCGCATATCGGAATTTCTGGAAATGAAAGAGTTGATCACCTAGCAAAGGAAGCATGCCTTCATGGAAGCATCCCGCACTCCTTTAGTCGTCCTACTGACGATTGTGTACCAACTATAATTAATAAAATCAGATCTGAGTGGACAATTTTCTGGCAGAATTCTTCGACTGGGCTGTTTTATAAGAGTATTCAATGCTCCATCCCCGTTACACCATGGTTTGAAATCGAAAAGCAATCAAAATTGAACATCTCTTTAATATCAAGAATGAGAATAGGACATTGTCTCGTTGCCTCGCATTTATCGAGAATAGGTGTCTTTACTTCGGCAATGTGTCTTTGTGAAAATGATGATGAGACATTAGATCATCTGTTTTTTGACTGTCCCCTCTTCGAAAGAAGTGAATTCCTTCAAAATATATGTGAAGAATATAATACGTTCCCTCTTAACGTAAAATTTTTACTAGCCCAGAATGATTTGGATACTTATTTACTTCTGACTAAATTCCTAAGGACAAATAATAAAAATATTTGAATTTGTTAAATATTATTTGCATAATTTAATTAATAAGTCTAATTGAATGTCCCTCTTTACTTTTGGCCCGAAATTTCATTTTATGTTTACGTTTACTTTATACAGTAATAATATTTTATTGTCACAACTCTTTCATACTGATTTTAACTACCTCACATTATATTATATTTTTTCGTGGGTATGGGTTTTTTTTTGTCGTTCACTGAAGCGTATATTCTTTAAATTTCTTTTTCTTGTTTCTAAGAGCCAAAATCACTCGCAAACGAGTGGAGGCGTATAAAAAAAATAAAAAAAAAAAAAAAAAAAAAAAAAAAATACATTTTGACTTTTTTTACTGTTTAAAATTTTGCAAATTTTTTTCATACTCAGCAAATTAAAGTTATTGATAATATATATTCATTAAAATTGTTTTGATTCTTATGTTTTAATTTTTAATATAATTTTTTAACAAAATAACACATTAATTTATTTTATTTACTTACATATATAAGTTTATTGAACATTATTTGAAACATAAGAAACCATGGGACTAAACGTTCTGTGTTGAGATGGGACTAACAACAATAACAATTATAATATGTAACAACAAAGGTTTTGCCTGGGCACAGAAAATTCTTAGCTAGTCGGCAAATACAAAAAACCTCTCTACATAAAAAAAAATAGTAAATTAAATCAATTCAGCAGCAAACCCAATTCAGAGTCTCTTTGTTTAGCGTTGGTTTTCGTTGTCCTAACACGAGTCAACGACTTTTAACACGTATGTAAATTTATTTACTTTTTATTTTATTTCATAAAATTATTGCATAATATAAGTTTATAGATTTAATAAAAAGTAATCTTTATAAAATTAAGGAATAGAAAAAGAAAATTTAAATTAAATTTGAATTTCACGGTTAGTGTTATTTAGTATTGGTGCAATTTACTTAATCGTATTTTTTCTTTGTTATGGTCAATTAGGTTTATAATCAACTCGATTTAAATATGAAAGTGAAATCATTCACTTAGACACGCTCATTCCAAACAACAAAATACTTAGGTTAGTCGAAATCAAAACACTGAACATTATTTATTTAAATTTAGTACTTATATGTGTATTTCTAGTAATGTTTTAGCGTGAGGTGGTTTTTAAGTTTTTTACAAGTTTTGTCTTATCAATATTATGTATCTTTTTTGGGTGATACCTTGTATGTTGGATTTGATCCGACGTTTCGGCTACCATTGCAGGAGCCATCTTCAGGGAAAACTGTGTGTTTTATAGAGAAATGTATGTGTTTATGTACTAGTAATTTGTACCATGTCGCAGTCGGCAGTAGGCACATTTCTATTCGTTTTTGTCAAATGTAGTGCTGGAAACCATGTTGAATTTAATTTAAGCCCGTCGTCTTTGTTTATATTATTTGGATGTCTGTGTATTTCAATTGCCTCTTTTATTATTCGTGCACTATAATTACTAGGTTTATGTAGAGTTTTTGGTTGAAAGGCGAAAAAATGTCCTGTGTCTATAGAAATGTGCCTACTGCTGACTGTGACACGGTACAAATTACTAGTACATAAACACATACATTTCTCTATAAAACACACAGTTTTTCCTGAAGATGGCTCCTGCAATGGTAGCCGAAACTTATTATTTTTTCGAAGAGCTTTGGTATTGCAGATTGTATACAAATCGGTCAATAATTTGTGAAATCACATTTATCCCCACTTTTATGTATAGGTGTTAAGAAAGCAGACTTCCAATACTTCCAATACAATGATTTATTTATTAATGAGCGCTTTTGCACGACTAAGTTTAACGTCATGAAGAAATCTACTTAGGCGAGTGTGCTCTGATAAATCAATTGAACTAATCCAAAAGTTGAGTTAATATTTCATATAATTTATTTTTTTCATTTTATATGGCAAATAAAAGTATCACTTAAATAAGTAAACTTTCATGTCCCAAAATAAGCACCGATTCAATCAATCATAAAATTTAATATACGGTTATCTATCAAGCCTTTCGATAAGGCGATAAATTCTTGGAAATCCATTAAATAGGCAAATATGAAGGCTGTGTTTTGTTTGGGGTGGGAACTCAACGTCTTGAAACTAGAGACAATATTGATTCGGTTAAAGCAACTAATCAGGCAAAAGCTTCCTTACGACTTAGGGCAGTTTCGATGCAGTGGATAGTATAATATATTATGATAATATTCCTAAATTACCGGACGGCAGTATTTATTGGGGCTTTATTCATGGTTGGGCATTAATCTTACTCGGAGACCGACATGATTTATGCAATACTTGGAAATTAGGGTTGGCGACAAGATGGTGGTAAACTACAGCCGTATATATTTTGATAAAAAAAAACAATAGTATTTTTTGTTCAAATAACATTTCAAACATTAAAGTTTGTGGGTGTAAATTCTTGATGGAAGTTAATTATAATTTATTATGGAAATAAAAGACCGGTTTCATCGCTTTTCTAACATCTTCGGGACAATAAAGAACCTGAATCACGAAAGTTATACGTGTAAAAATATTTAAACTCATTAAAATACCATCTTATCAACTCATTACTTATTTGCAAATACTTTAATAAAAGGTCGTTCACACAAAAATAATTATTTTGTCATTTTGAATTCTCTATCTTTGCTTTTTTGCATAAATATAATAAATTTTATAATAATTACACCAGTTTCGAAGATGTCGCAAAAGCGATTAAACTCTTTTTTTCCAAATTTGTGGATTAAATTATCACTTGTCTTTTATTTCTACAATAAATAAAAATAATGCCATTTTCTTTAATATCACATATCTTATAAGTTAGTTAACACAACATTTTAGTACATGCATTCCAGTACATGTTTGTGTGTATTTTCTTCACGTCGCAACTTAGCAACCGATTGACATGATTTTTCGCATATGAATAGCAGATGTACTAAAAAGTATTAAAAACTACTTTTAATTTTTGAAAAAATATCGCTTTTTCGGAAAAAAAATTAGTGGAAAAATGTGGTGAAAAAAATGTGATTTTGCATTGAGATAAAAAAAATTAAAATTTCTTCTAAAAAATGGATTAATATATATTTCACGTCAACTTAGCCATAGACTCACTGATGGTGGTGTTTTTAAATAGTGATAGTCGGAGGGCCGGCAATCAATGCTCACTACTTTTTATACCGATAACATATTATTTAATCAGACACATTCTTACTCTTAAACGATAAAATGAAGTAATTAAATCATAATAAAAAGGTCATTTACTAACTTATAATTATTATAAAATAAAATAAGGCCTAGAATACCAACCGACAAAAAAATCTACCTTTAGGTTAGCATTTGATTTAGGCAGAGAAAAACTTGTCGAAATCCGGCGCTGCCCAAACACTAGATTCGGAGATCGTGCTTTTGCCCTTGCCAGCCTGTCTGCCTAGAACCAATTACTCTCACACTTGCAAATCATCGACAACTCCCAGTCAGTTCATATCTCAACTGAAATCTCACTTCTTGAAATTATCACACCCGTAATTTTAAATACGAAAATATAATGCGTAACTTTAGCTTCGTAAGAATGTAAGTTTACGTATAAGCGCACTTTTGGTGATTTTTCACAAAAATGGCGCTAAATCAGCAAGATAAAATTATTATTATTGTGCAAAATATTATTATTATTTCTAGTTTGTTAGGAAAAATTCTTGTTGGAAATTCATTAAAAGTTTTTATAGAAATCAAAGACGAGTGATACGTAAATTCACAATTTTGGAATAACCAGTGACCGGTTTCGAGACATCCTCGAGACTGTATTTCGCGACATTTTTGAGACTGACCGGTCTCGCCAGCAATGAAACCGGCCAATGGTTATTCTACATTTGTGGATCAAAATAAAATTCGTCTTTAATTTCCATAATTTATTATTAAATATGTCTTTACAAACATTATCAACACATAACATTAATTTCCATTAAACACACACTTCAAGCATTGTATTTTACACAAGAAGCTCCTATTTATCCAAGTTCAGAAACATACTAAATCTCTACTGGTATATGTATATAAAAATGTTGGTTTCGCATGTTTGTGGCCGCAGATTTCATAAAGTAATCAAATGATTAACTCATTTTTTTCAGAGCATTGCATTTTAGCAGAAAAATGTTTATATATACTTTTTATTTGTAATCTCTAATGATAACGGAACATTCTCTGCATTTAAAATTGAATCATGATTTTTCATAGTTAATGAAGGCTGAATGTCAGATCTACACAGTGTTGCCATTTTATCAATTTAAGTCACATTTACATTTTTCTTTCCTTCTACAACATAATCACAGCAACGCAAATTAAGACATTAAATTTGAGTTGCCAGACTATTTTTATCTAGTTTCCTAATAATTAATATCATACAAAGCCACAGCGAAGCGTGGCCAGGTTAACCTTGTACTTTACAGTTGATTATTATAAAAAACTAATCATAAAAAAAAGTTTTTTTCATTAATACATTTTTCTCGTAATTTAATCAAAGATTTTATATTAAGGGTCATTTTCAACGAGTCGTTAATAAACGACAATGTTTCCAGTGCGTTCAAATATTTATATACAGGCGGAATTTCGTCTCTAGGGAGTTATTTTGATCTTAACTTGTTGGAATAGAGAGGTAAAATATTTTTTGAGAGGGGAATATGGAATTGTAGGCATTTGCGAGGCTTATAAACTGCAATTGGCTAGTTTAAGTGGCCACTTTACACACTTCGTAACATTTACCATTCTGCCCATTTTCAAATATCCACATTTCCTCAACTCTTTCATCTGTTGACTTTTGTGAAGTTCAAGACCTTAAACCTTTATCAATATGGTTAAGATTCATCGGGCTGAAGCAATATTAATTTATGTTAATATCCATAAAGTGTTGTATTATTTTTATTTATTATGTACTAAAACATAAAATGAACATAATTTTAATTAATGCTTCGACACGGCTTATGCCCTGTGAGGTGTTTATAAGGAGAAACAAAAAAAATAACTATCTAAAATAAATTCACCTTCTAGGCAACGCCTAAAAATATTATTTTCAATTTGTATTCTTCTTCTTATAACAGTTAGTTTAACCACCCAATGACACGTCAAAAGCCCTATAAATGCCTTGACTTTCATATTCCCTTCTCAAAAATGTTAACCCTTTCAGTTGCAACAAATTTACAGTTGTGAATAACCCACTAATAAAATATGAGATTCAAATCGGGGTAAAGTGGGGTTCAAACGTCAGACTTCTGATTTGTAAATCCGCAACATTAGCCACGGGACCACAACTTGATCCAATTTTAATATGATTAAAAAAAAAAAAAAATTTATTTCGTTAATATTTTTGCAAAAATTACTTGTATTTTATCTTTTATGTCAGTCTCATGGTGTAGTGGGCAGCGCGTTTGCCTACCATGCAAGAGGTCTCGGGTTTGATTTCCGACATGTTTGACATAAAATATTTATTTGTAAAAGTGTTTTTACACCAGAATAATTCATAAGACCTAGAGTAGTAGTGCAGCGTAAGACTGATAATCCCACCTTCGTGTAACATAAATGATCAAGATACACTGTGATTGGTGTACCAGTGCCCTACTCACTATTACGTGCGAAAAGAAATGATGATGACGATAGTGATATCTTTTATATGAAAATGTAGCTTACAACTTTTGAATATATTTTTTTAAGGAATAACC
The DNA here is from genome assembly GCF_059751315.1 of Micrasema longulum. NCBI lineage: Eukaryota > Metazoa > Arthropoda > Insecta > Trichoptera > Brachycentridae > Micrasema > Micrasema longulum. Next base: position 400,704 of record NW_028278038.1, read on the forward strand.
CGCTAGAATTCGGTTATACGGCCTTTTCAGCAGGTGAGAAAGAAAGGATATGGAAGGAAGTTATAAATATTACACCACAACACCCAGTCCAATTGAGGGAAAAATCGTTAGTATTGCATTATAAATACGAAAAAAAAGTTTTAGGTCACGTGGTAGAGTAACGTATTTATTGATCTGAAGTTCGAACTTCAAACCCACTTTGAACCATATTTTATCACAAGTTAATTGATATTTTTTTATTAACGCAGATGTTAACGGTTCCAAATAGCCACAAAACTGAAAAATTTTGATGATTCTTTAAAACAAAAAAAAAAAAATTTTTTAATTGATTTGAAGGGATAATTGAGGAAATAATAAAAAAACAATAAAGAAGACAAAAATGAGAACAAAATATGTCCTAAACCCAGCTTTATTTTTTTTTTCCTAAAAAATATTCATCTAAAGCGAATAATCCCTTCGTTTTTGTTGAGATATTAGTCTTTTGAGATTTAATTGTCATAGCTAGTAGCTAGTTTAAAAAAAACGCTGTAACAAGTTTATTTTAAAATATTATTACACTATCGTCGATAGAATGACCTTATATGCATTTTCAAAACTCTTTGTGATGTCCATTAGGGTGGGCCGATATTTTTTTTTCCGAATTTTAAAATGCGAGGGGTCTTAAAAGTTGCCTTTTGAATTATTCAGAATGCAAATAATATTTTAAAAATTTATAATACTATTTTTGGCCCTCGACCGGAGGTTGAAGTTTTTGAAAAAGTATTTTTTTTGCGCTAAACCGGCGGTCATTTCGTATTTTAATAAGAACCAGTCCAAATAAATTTTATAATGTACATAAAACCTTATTTAATAAGCATCTAAGAGCGTTGCATTTTGTTTTGTTATAAATGAGAAGCATTGTTTTAATGAGCCGTTGTTTTCGTCAATATTATCCAGGCGCTCAACGGAATCAGTTCCGCGGAGTGTAAACTTTTTGTATTTCAGTAGTTTTAAAACGTGTTCGAATTTGTAATGTGAGTTATATCCTTACTTATAAAAATAATTCTAACAATATAGATATTGGACAAAATATTCAGAAAGTTATAAACTTCAAACATCAGTTGAGGGCCAAAAGTAGTATGAATTTTTTTTTAAATATTTTTTACGTTCAATGTGATCCAAAATAAAACTTGTTAGACCCCTTTCACTATGATGTCTAAAATAATAAAAAACTTCATACATCATCCATCATCGGCCCAATCTTATGTCCATCTCTGTTGCAACCGATTTCCTTCAATGTTCCTAATCGTGTCACCAGAAGTCAAAATTTACTATTTATCAAATCTTCAAAGATCAATTTTTGTTTTAATAGCGCAATGTCCAGAATGCTTAGATTATTCGTCGCACAACTTGCAATTCTTCGGGATAGATTTTTCTGCTTTTCTTAGATCTCTTCGCAATTAACTCAATACTGGTTGAAGACGGATTAGCATGGCTTGTCTCGATATCTCGTTTGTTGATCACGCTCTTGAATATATTACATGCTTTTGTTTTTTGGCCCTTGTTTGTCTTTGCTACATAGTTCTTTTTTTGTTTCGTTTGTTTTACATACATTTTTTTGATATATCAGTAATAATTAGTTTAGGTCGTACATATGTATTTTAAAAAATAAAATGAAAAAAATAAAGATAATGATGTAATAACTGATATTAACACAAAGTAAATAATTAAAAATACTTGGTTGATGCCCATTAGAGGGTGAAAGCGCAAATTAGTCGATAAAATAAGTGGAAGTGTACTAAGTATTTTTAGTTCGTAACATATATGTAAATAAAAGTTATTACATCATTATGTACAGTGAATTTTTATCAATAATTGTCAATAAATAATTATAATCAAACATAAAAGATATATAAACAGATATTTTTTTGACGTTTTAATGAGAACGTTCCAATTCTCCGTAGTTCTTAAATGAAAAAATAAGTGCAACTAGTTTTCGTTGAAAATGGGTTGAAAATTAAGTTTTCATAAAATATTTAATGGTTTTCTGTTCACAACGCTTTTCTCGAGAAGTTGTTTGATACATCTATTTATTGAAAATGGATATCAATGTAAAAATTTACTATAAGACTATATGGAAATCTAGGCAGGGCCTACAACGAGTTGTCATCAGGCCATTGTCAAGGTTTGTTTACTATATCAACTTTAAAATACAAGTTCGTTTATTTCTTCAATAATCCCTTCGAGGTTGTTGACACTAAATGTATTAAAAACAACCAAACAAACGAAATATTTTGCTTTTTCTTAAATTTGCCATAAAGAAAATGATGATGATGAATTCTAGAGTTTACTCTTATTTATTTAACAATTAGAAATAAAAAAAATCACAACGATGCGCCACGCTTCTAAAATTCGAAATTGTATTTATTTTGTTCCGAATACTAATGTTGTTTTTTTTACAAATCTTTATGTTAGGTATGTACTGTAAGGATAAATTAGTAAAGGAAACGAATGTTACGTAATCGGCCAGGACTAATGTCGCAAAAAGATAGAATAGTTGAAAAAAGAGTTACGTTTTTTACTTTGGAATTTATTCATATCAAAGGGCATTACCCACCTACTGTTACTGTACTCGCTCGATCAACGATGCAATTTGAAACGATTCGCGATGCGAGGGATAAAAAAGATTGATTCTTGACACATTAAAAGTGGAAGATTGATGACTGTGACATTCAAACGATGAATGTCCCTGACTAATGATTCACAGCTGTGATCTATTACTAAAAGGACAGTATCGAAGCACTTGATCTATCTTTCGAATGAAATAAAATAAAACCATATTACAACAGACATGAAGAACATTTTACAGAAGAGAATAAAAAAGTCTAGGCATCCACAGGGCTTATGACCTGTCATTGGCTGGTTTAACTGGCCACTTTACACACTGTGCAACATTCACCATTCTGCTTATATTTTAACATCTACATTCCTTCGACTCTTCCATCTGTTGACGTTTGCAAAGTAAAAGAGCTGAAACCTTTATTGTTACGGGAGAGATTTATTTTATTGAATGATTCCACCTACATACTAGGCAACGCCTGAAAATATCTTTCAATTTTTATACTTCTTCTTAAACAAGGTGGATTTATTATTTTATAATGTTTTGAGTTTGCCCAAATTTTTGTAGACAAAGACTGGATTCAACCCCTTAGGAAGCTGTTCATTTTTACATTTTACAACAGATATGAAGAACATTTTATAGAAGGTAATATTATAGAAGTCTATGCATCCATAGGGTTTATGACCTGTCATTGGCTGGTTTAAGAAGCCCTTTTATAAATATATATTTATATTTCAATGTAACATTCTCTATTCTGCCTATATTTGAACATCTACATTCCTTTGACTCTTCTATCTTCTATCTATGACGTTTGTGAAGTTTAAGAGCTGAAACTTTTATTGTTGCGGATGAGATTTATTTAATTGAATTATTTCACCTACATACTAGGCAACGCCTTAAAATATATTTTTCAATTATTATACTTCTTTTTGGACCAGGTGGATTCGTCAGGAATGTTTTGAGATGGTCCAAACTTTTGTAGACAAGGACTAGATTTAACCCCCTAGGAATCTGTTAGTATTATGTGGACAAACTCAAAACATTGTTGATAAAATAAAACCGTTATTCGTTTTATCATCATTTTTCCCTTTCTGCACCTAATGATGCATAGGGCGCCGCATTAGTACACCAATGGTAGAATATCTTGATCATTTTTGTTACTTAAAGGTAAGATGATCAATGATCAGTCTTACGGTTCAGGTACCAGTCCAGGGACTATGAAATATTGTAGTGTAAAAACACCTTTTTAAATAAATGTTTCATGTCAACAGTGTCAAGAATCGAACCCGAGCCTCTTCTATGGTAGGCAAACGAGCTGACGACTACACCACGAGGCCTTCATTAGCATTGTGTATCAACCATAAAATATTACGACTTTTCCACGTAGAGGAAGTCAGACAAGATATACCGCCATATTGCTGCGCCTTTGTATATATACCTAGCTTCATCTACATTCATAATAATAATAAAAAATATTATTAACCAAAATACACCTAACGTGAAATATACATTTTTTTCATAAATAAAGCAAAGATTTACACGGTTAAATGAGAGACTTATTGCCACCAGCATTTTTTTACATTCTAACCAAAAACAAAAAGTTTAAAAAAAAATGAAAATACAAACAGTAAAAACATCATGTTGGTAAAAGCGTTTATTGCAAACGTTATTTACATACATCTGCTCATGCACGCACGCCAATTATTCTGATATTTGACATATCCGTCTTCAAGTATTCGTCGGAAAATTAAAAGACAATTTAAGTTTTCTATAAATTACTAAATACAATGCCAAAAAAAAGGAAAAAAAGCGTACCTTTAAAAAACCCCTCCGGATCATTCCAAGTGTAAAAAAATAATATTACAATAATACTGAAATAATCAAAAAATAAAAGAACTTTTTTTTGTTTACTCGGACTTAAAAATCCTTTCGACGGCGGATCCATACAAAGTAACCCCAGATCAGCCTTCTCACTTTTCTTCTTTCAAACAGGAGAAAATAATTACAATATTAAAGTGTACAAAAAAAATAGGTAGGTACAGTTAGATTATATTATACTGATTATTTTCTATTAGGGTTCTGGAATTTTCTTTGAATTTGTTAAAAATGAGGAAATAAATATCGATTTCAGCAATAAACGTGTTATAATTATTTAGAATTTTGGGAAGAGTTGCATTCTTATTATTACTCGTGCTTGAAATACCAACATGAAACAATTGTCAAGGGTAATCTAAGTGGTTGTTTCATATTTTGTTAAGAAAGACGGTATCATTGATAATTATTCTAGATTGTAAAGTATTGATTTTGTGATGTACTGCAGCTTTTTCATAGTTACTGGAATGTAAATTTTGACGATTGTTTATGGGAGATTCATTTTTTTATTTTTTTTAATTCTTAAAATGTGTTTAAAATATTGGGGAGACCAGACAATGGAGCAATATTCAAGGATACTGCGTACATATGCAAAATATAATGTTTTTTGTGTCTGTGGATTGTAACAATACTAACAGACTCTTATTAACATTTACGGCAAAGTTGCCTTTTACAAAACTGAAAATATGAACAAATTTGGTTTTATGTATTGTTTAAAAATAAAAAACAAATATTACTTTAAACTCAAGATTGAGAAATAAAGATCAAACCTTAAAATTTTATTACACATTTAGTTGAAGTTTAAAACAATTCAAAATAAATGTAAAAATCGAATTAAATGAATATTTTAAAGGATAAATTAATAATTTTATGTATCAGATATATTAAAGACTTAATTAAGTCTTTAATATATTGGTAATTACCATTCACCATCTTTGAAAAACTTCGATAAGCTTAATCTATAAGAACAATATCCTACACTGAATATATCCGATACGTGGGAATAACTTTTGCCGAGATCATGAAGTATATTTAATGCAGCATAACAAGTATACACTGTCTGTGAATTGTTGCTATAAAACTATGGTACCTGTCTAGTAATTCTTCAAAGCACCCTGAAGTTGATGAGAGGTAACATTTCTAGGCAATCCCATATTGAATTTGCAATTTCGAATGAGTTAAATAAGTCTATAGTTAAGTTTTAACATATTTAATGTTTTAATAAAAAAAATGATAATTCAGGACTTATTCCGACTTTCAAATTAATAAGGCTTAATAATTTGTTTTTGGTTCTTTCCAGAGAATTTCGGTGACAATTGTAGTATGGAATCTATATTGTAGTGTTGTGTTCTAACGGGTTTCTCACTTATAAAGTGTACATCAACTTCAAAATGCCTTTTTTTAAATTCCTTATTCACACGTAACATGAAACCTTACATTTTTAGTGATTAACTAGTTATGTTGTTTATGTGACTAATAAAGAAAAATCCTGAGCAAAAACGACACCCAAGTCAAACGATTTAGTCAAGCCATGTCTTTCTGGATCATCATCATTTTCTGCATCCATCGAAATTGTGTAAATATTGTTGTTGTTATTAATAAAATTATTATTTTTGAGTTAATTTAGTGTCCCTAAGACGGATACGTTGCGACACCAATAGACATCGGTTTGTGGTTATTTATACAAATATTTGCATAAGTGAAAATAAATATTATCATTTTTATAACGGAGGCGCTGTAATAAAAATTATATTTCTGCCTGGTGATATTATGGTCAGCATATTTGTCTACTATACAAGAAATCTCGGGTTCAATTTCAGAAATGGTTGACACAAAATATTTATTTCAGATGTTCTTCCTCTAGAACATTTCATTGCCCTGGACTGGCACCTGGAGCGTAAGACTGATCATCAATATAAAAAATATGATCAAGATACACTGCGGTTGATATATAAATGCAGTACTCTATGCGCCATTCAGTATGGAAAGGGAATTATGATGATGATGGTGATATTTTCTATTGCTAGAGTACATTAAGAGTATAAATTGAAAGTCAAAAAAATTAAATTCAAAATAAATACAAATACTTAACATCACTAAAATCAACAAATGGAAGAATTGAAGAATTGAAGAAATATGGATGTTCAAACATAGGCAAAATCATGAATGTTACACAGTGATAATGTGGCCACTTAAACTAGACAGTGACAGGTCATAAGCCCTGTAAATGCCTTGACTTCCATATTTCCTTATTTAAGGCATTCTCCATCCCTGTTGTAATTTGTTAATACAAATACTTTCTTTTAACCGGAAATTTTATTGGAATATACAACTCAAATTTTTTAAAACAACGTTTTTCTCTCAACGTTTGGTAACCCTATCATTCTGCTGCAAGCGAAATGGAGCGGTCGTAAGTGGTTTCGGGTGTGCTTAAGGATCCTTGCCTCATTTATGGGGTGACCGTACGTTATATTATGACGAAGCGTTTATCAAGCTCTAGAGGCGCTCATCACACACTTCAAGTGTGCCGAATCCTTTATAGCCCTTGAGTTTCCAGACTCTAATTTTGTATTCAAATGGTTCCAGAGACCGCTTATCCGGTGTCTTAAAATGTCATAAAAAGTTCGGATGCATTAAATTGATTATGTCATTCAAAACTCGTGGAAACTGGCTTGATGTTCCCCGTTCAGTAATGAATTACCTACTGACAAGTCGCTACATCTAAAATATAGCAAATATTGCGTTGCTTTGAACAATTTGTTCGCCTCGTGGCCTAACGGACTGCGCATTTGTCCACCATGCAAAAGGTCTCGCGTTCAATTCTGATTTTATATATTGAGTATTTTTTTCAAAATTCAGAGAGAAAGAGGACGTAACAACAAAAAAAATAAAAAAATAGTCAATATTGCATTTTCTTTCATAATTTTATAGTAAACTAGCGGACCTGACGAACGTTGTCCTGCCCAAACATTGGCTTGCTTGCCATTGTTCTAGTTCAGTAACATTTTTTCGATACTCGAATTTTCAATAAACTATTTACTTAGTGACATTTCAATATTTTCGCTTCGTCATTGTGTGATTTGCTGTTGCCAAAGCAAAACCAAAAAAGTGTGTGAAATCTCGTTATCCTGCGTTGATAAGCTAAGGCCCGGTTGTTGCCCAAACGTTGATTTGCTTGCTGTTAGCTTGGAAAAATACTTTTATTTTGAATATAGAGGGAGTTTTTTAAAACCGAATTAGTTGGTTTATGACAGTGATGACCAAAAACCATAAATTTAATTAAGAAACGGGTGTAGAAAACGGGGTTTGCATGTCAATAAAAATGGTTTTTGTTTAGACGATTTAGAACTATTATAAATTAGTAAAGCCATTAATCAAAAACTTCATTTTACCTTCTTTCTCTCTCTTCGTTTCATTTTGTCTCTTTCATACAATATTTTATAATATAAAGAGCAATGCAAGTAATTATAAGTGATTTCATTTAAATTATTTATTGACAATTCTCGATGGAATTCCATTGTAATGATGTAATAACTTATATTTCCATATAAGTTATTAATTTAAAAATACTCGGTACACTTCCACTTATTTATTTTGACCAATTAGCGCTTTCACCCTCTAATGGGCATCTTCAGACTGGTGAATATTATACAGTGTAAGGGTAATTTATATAAAAATAAATATAATCTTAAGTGTAGGTACATTTAAAAATAATTTGAAAAAGATACAATACGCAATATCAATCTGTTTCACTGCAATATTGCGTATTGTATATTTTTCAAATTATTTTTAAATGTACCTACACTTAAGATTATATTTATTTTTATATAAATTACCCTTACACTGTATAATATTCACCAGTTTGAAGATGCCCATTAGAGGGTGAAAGCGCTAATTGGTCAAAATAAATAAGTGGAAGTGTACCAAGTATTTTTAAAATTATTTTATTTATTTTATTTTATTTTTAACTTATATGGAAATATAAGTTATTACATCAATTATAAGTTTGTTTAATTCCTGACGATGAGGTAGTAACCTCGAAGCCGGTCGAAGTGTAACTCTAAATTAAGGTGGTTCATACAAATTTATAAACATGCAAGTGTAAAATTCCATACCACAAAGTGAAAAATGTTTTTATAAACAATAATAGTAATTCACATTATTAAAAATATATCGCCTTTTGAATATTGGTCACTGATTTGCACATTATAATATATAATACAACTACTGTTTTTACTACACCATTTTACTGGGTTTTCAAATACTCCTGTGTTTTTCAGTGTAATTTTTACAGTACGTATTTAACTTATTTTACTACCTTTATTTAAATTTTCTATGAATTGACTATTTTTCTTTTTTTTTTGACTGGCTATAAACGGGATAAATAACCCTTGTTAAATAGTCAACGCAACGTTGTGTAGATGTGTAATTTTATGTATGTAATACGATAATAATGAGTAAATAAATTTTAAATAATAGTAAAAATAAAACATTTTAATAATAAACACCTGTACAACACATTGAATAGCATGAAAATTGATGCATTGTCAACGCAGCAGTCATCTGTTTGTTTGTTTTCACGGATCTAGCTTTCATTATTATTTTTTTCACTTCAAACAGCGTCCGCAAAATGTCCATCTATCTTTTCGCAATGTCCTTATTTCCCATTATTTCTTCTGGATGGTAAAAAAATGCGCCAGACCGTGCGCACGTTTGTTTGTAGTTTAATATCTCGTTTTTGAACTTGGGACAGTCATGCAATATACGAGTAACATAATCCGAAAAATCCGAAAGCATTTGTGTTAACTCCTAAGTCTGCCTTAAAGTTTTGTATCCAATAATATTTCGGTGTATTTTAAAATTTTTGAATATCAGTTACACTATTTTGCCTGTATTACTTGATAGTTATATTTTGTTATCTGTATAAAATTTAATTGTTGAAAAAATACTGTTCATCTTAAAATTATTTGATTTAATTTTATAAATTCTTATATGAAATGTTTATAAGTGGATGTATATCATCATCACCATCATTTCCTTTCCGCACCTTATAGTGCATAGGACACTGAATTGGTAAACCAATTCCAGCGTATCTTGATAGTTTTTTATCAGTCTTACGCTTCAAGTGCCTGTCTATGGACTATGAAATATTCTTGTGAAAACGCCTTTTTTAAATATTTAAAAAAATATTATACAATATTATATATAAGCCATTTTTAGAAAGAATGTACAAGTTTGGATTTTTTCCAAGGGAAGAGACTGTTGCAGGACACTGCTGCAAGATATTGCATAGATTTATAAATTATTAAGCGCATAGTCCAGATGTTTATTTAAATATATGTTAATGTAATAATTTGAAAATTTTTATTTTTGCTATTGTTTAATTATTTTTTGTTATCTTCATGTATTTGTATGAATAAATATTAATAAATAAATAAATGGGATATTATATTTATCTATATATAAAGAGATTATTAAAAAAGAAAAATTTTTTATGACATTGCTAAGGTAATTACTTTATCCTTTTTTGATATTATCATTGCCTAATTTATTAATTTTCAAAGCTTGTTTTTGATATAAAATTAAATCATATCTTTAATTTTTTTTTGTTATTTTGTTTCTTTTAATTAAGTTCATTAACATTTTTTTCTTATAACCCTTAAATGTTTTTTCTTTCTTTTTATTTTGGCTTGTTTTCTTTTTTCTTCTTTTTACATTAATAATTATCTCATTCTTTCATATAACTATGTCCATATATATATACTTTATTCAAATAATGCCAGAAAATACGTAGGATAAAATCTATACATACAAAAAATAAAGAATATGGTCAACGATCATTGGTAAGAGTTCTAATTTTGGAGATATTTTTGGCAAATTCATTAACTCTCTCATTTACTATTTTAACATTGTGCGTCTTTACCCTAGTGATTCCAATTTTGTTTTTCTTTGTGCGCCTTATCCTAGCAATTTTGGTAGATAATCAATATTATTTTCAAAATTAAAACCTATGTTAGTTTTTTTCAATTAATAAATAAATTAAAAAGGTTTTTCAAAATTTCACTATATTTGAGTTACTGAAATAGTATTTTTCGTTTGGTAACTCTACAAAATTGCACTAAAAATATAATCAAACCGAAAAATATACTCTTAAAAATAACATATAATAGTAAATACGATCTCACTTAGATCTTGAAATATTTATAAAATAAGAATTGATAACCATTTAATATTTTTTTTTGTCAAATAAGATTAATCGTTCAACGTAGAGACAACAAAATGATTGCGTCTCGGCATGAAGCTCAAAAACATTTTATTGAAATAAACCTTGTTGAAATAACGAAGATTTGATTTAATGTAATCAAATTTGCGATGGTCTGGAATTGACCACCTTTCTCTTTGTAATTTTCCTAATTTTCACTAACTGCCACAAATATCGTGCGTCGTTTCAAATCTTTCAAAAGTGGGTTATCTCCACCTTGAGAAGGACCTGAGAAAATCTTTTGTTTATTTCTTATAACTCTCATTCTCCGCGAACAAAGCCTCCTTACAAAAATGTTATTATTTCATTTGTAACCCCTTTTATCAATCGTTTGAGCAATGCCTTTGATAGAGTTTCGCTAAAGAATCTAATTAGACGACTTTCGAAATAATGTAGTTACAAACTTGTATTTATTATTCGTTTCATTAATATTTTTTTCGATTGAAGAGAAACGCTTCTGTGCTTTGAACAAATAGGTTGGAGAAATAAATTGGCTTGTCTACTTTAAATTGCCAACAAGAAAATAAGAAGTTTCATTAGAATCGGTGCGGTTTCATATTTTCTTAAGCATGTTATTTCTTTTGAAAGAAATCAGAAACGAATACGGTTTTTTAATTATGCTGTTCACAATAATAGTAAGATCAAATTTAATTAAAGTGTCTTAAAGACCGAAAAAATGTTAAATTTCAAATATCATTATAATAAAACGAGTTTTGTGAAAAATAAGCATTTCGAAGTAAATTTGTTTGATTCTAAGCTTTTTTGACTAACGTTTAGTGCAACGAGTTCATTGATCATCACCTAATTTTAATTTAATCAGCAGGCATCCCATTTTGTGGCCCCGTGGTTGTGTCACGGACTCACTAATCAGATATCTGAGGTTTTTAAAATCCACTCTACCACAACTGCAGTACAATTTTTCTGTTTAGAAGTTATTTTTAACACCTTAAAAGTATTTCTAATAATGGTCATATTGCATAAATATTTTATTTTTTTACACACTAAATAAATTGCGATTGTGAGTGTAAAGTGAATGATAAATGAGTCTTCATAGAGTGGAAAAAATGTTGAAGATTTGAAATAAATAATAAATTCTAAAAAACAATAAGAAAGAAGTCAAAATATTTCAACACAAATCATCATTCACTAATACAATGGTTCAATCGAAGTTACGTTTTTTTTTTTTTTTTTAACATTTGAAAAAAAGGAATGCTTATCATAATTATCTCGCCCATGCAACCTTGGAACAATAACAGGTAAAATGTAATCTGTAATTAAGTTTGCAATTTTTTTACGATGAGGAATTAACCTCACATTCGTTTAACGTATAACTTAATTACATTTAATTATCTCCCGATGAATGTCAGTGGAGAGTTGTCTTGAGAGAGGTTGTGAAATGGTTTTCCATTGCATTCTGCACCGCAGTATTCCAGTCGTTGAGGCTGTTGCAGTTGCGCCTGGAAAAATCTGGGTGAGCACTGGTTGTAAATTTTCCCGTCAACAATTTACCATCCAGATAGCCCCTCACCCAATCAGTACTGATGGGTGCTTCCATACCACCTTTCTCTCGTCTGTCCACTAACCCAGACCGCCATAGGGAATGATTACCACCGTCTTGGCCCAAATCACTATCGTACATTCACGGAGACTGAACCACTGTGAACGTACAAACCACGAGCTTTCTGCGTGATATTGCATTAATGACCCATTTCACACCACGGCAAAAATCTACTCTGCATGATATAAACCAATAGGGTAGATTGATCTTTATTTTTAATTTTTTTTTTATTTATTTTATGCCGGGCAAACGCAAAAACCAGTACACCACGAGATTGACAAATCTCTAGTCAATTTTATTTTGCATGACTTTTACCTGCAAGTAATCGCTTGTTAAATCTTGATTAAGGAAACAATATCATCAAAATCTATTTTGTTAAGTTTCAATATATTATTTTAATTGGATTCTGGCCCCGTGGCTAGTGTTGCGGACTAACGGATCAGAAGTCCAAGGTTTGAACCCCACTCTACCCCAATTTGATATCCATTTTCTGATAGTGAGTTATTTACAACTCGTTAAAAATGATCACAAAAATTTTAATGTTTGGGTAAATTATAAAGACGCCAATATTTTTTCAATAATGTATGAGTACGCACTCACTCATTGCAATTTTCGCCACTTGCAACACCGAGCGCAAGACACCAATGCACCGGAACCGCACAATACCGGGATTAAAAAGGCACCTCAGATTCTTTGTGCCCGCCGTTGATCCTATTTCGTTTGCACCTTACTCCATCAAAGACTTTTAAATAAAAAAATAACGTCAATTCTTGTCAAAGTAAAGTTCTCCAGTATTGTACGACATCAAATTGTTTTTTGTATTTTATCTATTACAGTCGTAAGATTTATTAAATGAAACCTCGAAACGTGTAAGTGAAATATTTTATTCCATGCACGCAACCTTTCAACAAGTCAAACTAATTATTCCATTCACACAAAAATATTCCACGACAAATGTTTTAATCGAGGCGTTTTAATTGATATTTTTATCTAAATCACTAACTATAGAGTTTTAAATATTATCAAATTTAAATAGGTACAAATAAATAAAACAAATTTCAATGCACTATAATTTTACCGTGTCATTTAGATTAAGATGATATTTGTGAAATGGATTTTTCTCCGTCGGATATCACGGGACTCGGCTGGTTTGTTTATTTGAAAATTCTTGTAATAACGAACAGACTTTAGGTTAAATAGGATTCACCTCGTGTAAGTAGGAGTGGAGTTGGTTTAGTGAGGCTAACATGTAAAAACTAACATACATTATAATATGCGTCTGCACCCATTAAAACTTCAACTAAATCCCAGAAACTAATTAAAAAACAAATAAAACTAAGAAATATTTTCTTCATGTCTGAAATTTGGAACAGATTTAACGTTTATAAGCATGTTTATACTTTTTTCTTCTTTGGAGAGTTTTACATGATGTATAAATAGTACAACATAGGTCGAGAATGATGATTTGGTTGCCTGATACTTCAAATAAATCACTTTTTCTTTTTAAGTACGGGCATATTTTCAGAGGAAAGTGCTTCCTCATTGTTTTAGACATTTTTTATTCTACTGCTACACATACATTGTTGTATTTTGTGTGTGCCTTTAAAGGAGACATATTTCACGCATCGCTCAATCTCGGCTACAAAAGCTTTTATGATTACATCATATAGGATGCGTAGTTCTAAAATATTTACGAGCGCGTAATTTCACGCATAGGCCATAGAGAATCGATCAATCAAGCCCATATTTTGTATTTTGCCTGTACTTAAATTATACACGCGTTTGGCAATCATAAGCTAAATTCAACTATTATGATATATTTATTTATTTAACGCTTACGTGGCTATCTCACATGTGTCTACATAGAATGCAAGACTTGATATTTCACTCTTATTAATGAAAAATATTTTAAAAAGTCTTATTTTGCTGTAACAGGCCTAATTTCTATTTTTTTATATTTCTTCTGAAGATGTTATCACTTCGATTAGCAATTTCGCTAAAAACGCAAACAAAAAATATGTCCTCATTATATTACTTGATATCTCAGGTACCTTCGATTATGCTTGGTGGCCTATGATTCTTTCCAAGCTACGACTTCAATATATACCTGCGAACTTATTTAAAAGTATAATAAGCTATTATTCAAATCACGTTGTGTATCCCGGTGGTAGTACACTTTTATCACGTGAAATTTCATGTGGCTGTCCGCAGAGACGCGATGGGAATCTTCCCCTTCAGGGAGGGTAACCTTTCTTTTTCCACCTTTAATTCGTCAGCACTTCATATCTTCTTGGGTTATCTCCGATCACTGGACTGTGCACTTTTTATCAGGTTATGGTAAATTTAATCGAAAATAATTTGTTGTCAATATTGTTGATTCCCTTCGTACTGCTGCGGATATCGTAATCATTTTTGGTCATACACATCCTGTGGTCTTGTCCCTTTCTTTCTCTCTATGATTACCGAATAGAGCTTTAATCTATTATCAGTGGCCTTGTTTTTTTTTTTTTTACATTTTTTACTTTTTTTTTTTTTTGCACCACAACAGGCCAGGAGGCCTAATTACAGTGGTGAATTATATCACAGAGCACCCAGGCTTGAGAAAAATCACATTTAATTTTTTTTGTGTTCTCACCGGGAATCGAACCCGGAACCTTCCGTGCGTGAGTCAAGCGTCTTGACCACTACACCACGGAGGCCGCCATTGTTATAGGTTCTGTCGAATAAACAGATTTGGTGGCTTACAAAAAGGCTTTGAAAAAGTTTTGTAATCATTTCGGTGAATTGATCATGTCTAATCAATTGCATCCCAGTCAGTGAAGAATTAACAACCCTCTTTTCTCAATCCAATTAAATGCATATTATGTACTTGTGGATTAATTTCTTTCAGCACAAAGATGCTAAGGCTACCAGATTACAGAAAACTCCTTTAGGCAGCTTTTCTTGTTTGTCAACGAGAAACTTTTCCGTGAATGTTGGCACCGCCAAGGAGACTAATGTCCTCAGATGCGGTGTGCGGTATGTTGTGGGCAAGCTGTAAATGGCCTTAATCTCTAAATTATAGTTAACAGGTTATTGCAGAATAAACATGTTTTTTTTGTAAATTAAATGTATGTTTTAAGTATTTGAATTTTAAAATATTTAGTCTCTTGCATGTATTATGACGTTACAACACCGTTTCCTGGGGTAAACCTTATAGAAAGCACTTAAGCACGGGGATGCCATGGTGAAGCAAATACCATTTTTACGTGGAATTTCTTTACCAAAACTAGGCGTGAGAGGGATAGGTTAAACACATCTGCGTCAAGTTCGCGTTCTATCAGGACAATATATATAAAGATAAAAAATAAGAAAAGACGCATGATTCCTTTTTTTCTCTCTCGAGTCAGAACAAATTAGATTAAAGGATTTATATATAAATGGATACAAAGGACCCTGTTAAATATAAGTAATTAATATTTTGGCACTAGAATAGTCTTTATTGTTTAAGAACAACGCTATTATGTGGCACTTACCGGATTTCCTGGGTCCTTTCGTTTGCAGACTTGGCCAAAATGGTCGCGTCCGGCGTTCCACCCGTCTGTCCATCTCACTAGCTTGTCATAGAATTAAACCGTCATGGGAGTTTTGCATGTTCACTTATCTTGCCAAACTAACTAGTTCTTCGCTGGATGTATTGTTATTTTGTTGTCATTTAAAAAAAAACATTTTTCTGTTGCTAAATTTTTACTCGTCAATGTGCTGGTAGCTGCAAGACTTGTTGTGATGTAAACTTTCATATTATATCTAAATTAAACTTCAACTGTAAATTGAGTCTAGATTTTTAATTGCTCATGAGCTCTGTAGCTGCAGGACATGTAATTTCGATTCTATTCCTAAACGATTATTGATAAATTAAAATCACTTTGTACTCATTTTTTCGTTCAATGTAAATGAGGGCTAGATTTTTAAACGCTTGTGCGCTACATAGCTGCAAGACGTGTTGTGATCTAGTTCTTGTATAATTATTAAAATTTAACCTTAATGGGAATTGGGAACAAGAATCCCAACCACCTTTACGCTCTGTAGCTGTAAGGCGCAATGGGATGCTTATTATACAGTGCCCTTGAGGTGTTTTTCACAAATAAATGGCGCTTTATAAATTATCCAAAATAAATAAATAAATAAAATTAGTTGGAAACAGCACTGTAAATGTTTTGACTTTCATAAATGTTCTTCAGCTTTGTTGAAATTTGATAGAAATATATTTGAATTTTGCTTAATCCTTTAAAGGTGAGGAACGTGGTAGTCAAACATTTTGACATAATAAAATATTGTTAATATAAATTAATGATGTTGCAAAATATATTACTTTTTATGTTTGAAAGAGTTTACCCAATAAACATCCCATAAATTGAGTACGATTATAAAAATTTACTGAGGTTCTTATAAATATAGAAGAAAGATTTGATTAACTAGAATATACCGCTACACTTTTTTTTTGGCGGTTTTTAGAGGAAAAGTGAGAATATGGAAGAAAATCATGAAAAATATACAACAATACCCAAGCTCGTTATGGAAAAAAATTCTTTGGTGTTTATCTAGCAACCACAAACCGGTGGGAAACAAACCCGCAACACCTGTCACAACATATTTGACCCAGTTTTTTATTAAATTGATTCATTTAAATCATATGACAGAAATAAAACAAAACAAAAATACGCATTTTTAAAATATCAAGGTTTTGGGCTAATTGGAAAATATGGTAGTTCCATTTTAAAAACCAGCGACTGTACACCACCATACGTCATTCGCGGAATTCTCAGGATGTGAGAAATCAGTTTATAGTATCTAACGCAGTAAAACCTTTCTTTATTGCCTATGGATTAATGGGTTTATATCGCGCCATGAGTTCCGATATTCGAGGGTTTAATAAACATCACACTGAAGGAATTTGACGCCATTACGGTCATAAATTGTTTTAAATTAACACCAGAATTGAATATCACCTATTTAGTCAATAAAACCTAAAGAAATTTGCAAAGGACACACCTGAGTAGCAAAAAATGATGCAGAGCTTGACTGCAAACCAATCCAGAGGACTCAAACAAGAAAAAGTCAATAAGCGACACCATTGCATTGCTTACTTTGTTAGCAAAGTAAATTTATGTGTAGTTCTGAAGAGGACAAGAACTTGTGGCGTAGTAATGATGTAATTAAGGCCATCAGAGAACAAATAATTATTCTGGACGTACAGTGAACATATAGATAATACAGTAAATAAGTCATAAAATTGCTTAGCTTCAGTTAAAGAATAACCTCTGATTTTAATAATGTTCACACTATCAAAACACTGTATTGCTCAACTATTCACCTTCTTCTAGAAAATGCCTCCGTGATCTGGTCTCCATTATATGTCAATCGCATAAATCACATTGAATTATTCCAACATCGCTTGTTTCGAAAAGTAGCGTTGATGCTTGGACTAGAAAGAGGTCATTATTCTTATGCTGATATGGTCAATGTTAAATATTTCTAGTCTACAAAAACGTAGAACTTATATTGATTCCATATATATGTTCGGCATACTAAATGGTATAATCAATGGTTTTTCATTACTGGAACAAGTAAAATTCAATATTCATACTCGTATGTTGAAAAACAATGAAATACTGTTCAATTCTTATTGCCTTAAATCTCCAATGACTCGTTTTTGTTGTATTGTTAACTCAATGTAAGATTTTGACTTTTTTGGTTTAAGTTTCCAGCGATTTAAACGAACACTAAATAAATAGTTCAGATCTTGTCTTGATGTCCCTTATGTTTGTCAATGCTATGTTTTTTTTAAAAATGTGTTTAACTATTCTTTTATTGTTATATTTAAAACCTCTAAATTCTATATATAGACTGTGTCCGTTTATAAATAAATAAATATTTCATTTTTATAAAAAACAATTTTTATTCCTTCATTTTCGAAAAACTTTGTTGTACAATTAAATTAACTTATTTTATTTTCTTAAGTTTTTTTTCCGTCTTTTTCTTTCAATGCGGCAATTTAATTCGTTGAAAGTTAACAAGTCATACAATCCTTTTGCTGTTATTCTAATACGGAGGTTATATTTTGACAAGCGCGGTGTAGCGCAGAATGTACTCTATCTGAATGAATAATGGTTTTCAATAAAATTTTGTCAGTTGACTAACAGTGTCTGGAAAATAATTTTCGATGAAGTTAAACTATAAATCAAATTCTGTGGCTATGTACACTGTCTTAAACTGTCAAATATGTTGTAAATGTTCAGAAATATTACGCACATACTAAAGTACAGTAGACTTAGAAAATACTGAAAAATTGTAAATTAAATATTCCTCTTGATGGCATGTAATACATTTGCTTCATGTCATAAACATGTGTCAATAATATACGGTAAAAATATATTTCATTTTGATTATTGCCGTGAGTCTTTCAGTAAATTTTAATATGTATGTATTGCCTCCATGAATAATACAATCAACACAACAATACAACATGAATCCCAGTCAGAATCTGAGCTCGAAAAATGGCGTAAACTGCATTTTTAACTTGTTTTCAAAAATCAGTACACCAACGGTAAAATATTTTATACTACTTGTATGTTTGTAACGTTACACGAGTGGATTAAGAATCTAGAAATTTGTATGTAAAATAGAATCGTGGACAAGTGTTTTCGACTCGATGGCTACTCTGAGCTAAAATCCCTGAAAAAGAAAATCGAGGTGAGTTCTCGTAGTGTAGCAATTGGTGCATTAGCCTAGCCATTTTTGAGGTCCCATGTTCGATCGCTAGCAGTGTTGACATAAAATATTGATTTTCATCATCATTCCCCTTTCCGCACCTCATGGCGCATAGGGTACTGCATTAGTACAACAATCGCAGCGTATCTTGATCTCGGTTTTATAACATATGGGTGAAATGCTTACGCTTCGGGTGCTATGATACATTGCTTTGCACAACCCTTTTTTTGTACATATTTCATGTCGACCATGTCGGGAATCAAACCCGTGACCTCTTGCGTTGTTGGCAAAGGTGCTGACCACTTCACCACGAGGCGGATACTAAATGTGGTTTAACATTGCAATATATAATTCTGCTTCTGTTCACCAAGGAAGTATTCAAGGCCGCTTTCTGATTGAAGATAACCGTGTTTTTAATTACGTTTTTTGTAGTTTTATATTTCTCCATGAAAATATATATTTTGTTTTCGTTTGCACTGTAAAAATCTGAATATTTTTTTTAATTTCAATATGCATAAATTTATTTTTTTCTTGAAAATTTTTAGTGTGTTCTTTGTTATCATAGTTTTAAGTCATTATTTTTGTGCATGTTTTTTTGCGTTAATACTCTATTTTTAAATTAAAAAATCAGACATTGAGGGGATTCTGAGGAGTGGAGACGATGTGTTAGCCCCTGTTCATACATCTTAATCTGCCCCCCTTAATCGGCATAGAGTTTGTATTCCTTAGGAATATTATTGATTAAATTCCTCTGTGCGCAGCTGACAGCGAGTCCCTCAGGACTTTATAATAGCTGCGGGTGGAGAGTGTGCTTAAGGATCCCCTAAATGTTACATTTCATTATTCTTGGACTGGTAATGAATTCGTAACACTAACATCTAAATAACTTGCGAGCTCTGGGCCGGGTTACCCGATTTACTAAACTATTAAATGTAAATATACCTACAACAAACTACAATGCACACTCGCCAACAAGGAGAATTTATACATTTGCAAATGAGTACGCAAATGATGCAGATATATTTAATATAACACTTTTGAATTTTAAAAGGCAGTGTATGAACTTACTTTCTTCAAATTGTTATACCTGAATAATACTATGTTGATTTCAACTGTTTACCGTTGATTGACTTATATATGTATTCTAAATAATTATTTTTTAACTTGTTCTAATTTTAAGATTATTTTAATACAACCTATACGCAAAAAAGTACTCCTGTTCTCCACTACAATATATGTATGTATCAGTATGTATCCTCATTTATTTTCTACTTATATGTTATGATTTCTAAGTTTTATTTTTTTTTTTTTTTCTCTTCTTAATTCATTTTTATTTTTGCTCCTTTCTTTGCGTAAAATGCATTTCTGTCTTCATATTTAAACATGCACTTCTGTTCTTTCCACTTGTATACTAATATGTAAACATGATATGTTTGATATTTTTCTTTTTATTAAAAAAAATCATTTGTATATTTTTTGCTACTTTGTAAAATACATGTCTGTCTTTATTTGTAAATATGTATGTAAAACATGTAAAAGCCCAAAAGGCGTTTAAATACATAAATAAATAAATAAATAAAACTTTATTTTCGAGTAACATGTGATCAAGATACAGTGAATTTCTGTACCGACGCAGCACCCCTGCACGATCGAGTGAGGGTAAGGGTGTGATAATGATGATGATATTATTTATTTATTTACTAACGTATAAATAAACACGACACGCAGTACCTTTTACCCAACAAAGATACTTAATTGAAAGAATATAAACACTTCAATATAATTGTGAAAAACACTAAAATCAAATTGAAAAGTTTTATGTTAAATAGTTACTATTTTATTTACAAAGATGATAAACAATAGTACTCATTCAAAAAGGAACATAGAAAGCACTATAATCTAAGAAATGAAAATACCGTTCACCATCTTTGACATGATTAAATAGAGTATATATAAATAAACCATACTTTATGTTAAAAATATCAGCAACGTCGGAATAGTTATTGCCAAGTACACGTAGTCGATTCAGAATACCATTATAAGAGTATTCTGTTCACGAATTGTTGCAACTAAACGAAGGTAGTTGACAAGTCTTTCGTCCAGGTACCTTGAAGTTAATGAGTGCTAATAGATTTGGTCAGTTCCATGTAAAGTTAACAATCTTAAATAAATTCAGTAAATCTATAATTTTTCTTCTCTCATTATAATCATCATTGTCATACTTTTATCCGTACCGCACGAATATTTACTTATATTAGTCGAAGTTTGTTTTGTATGTATTAAGACCTTCTCTAGTCTAATAAAATGAAGTTATTTGGCTTCGCGGAACAGAGTCTGCCTGATATTACAAACAAGAAGTTTTCAGAGGTAAGCGTTCCGCATTATAATCTCTCTAGAGATGTATCTCGGTAGTGGCATGCAGTTCGTTAACAGGCGTGAACTTTAACTCTGCTCAAGTAGTTGGATGCTTCACTCTACAACAAACTCATACTAACCCCACTTAACGGTTTATCAACGCTTCAAAGCGGAAACTCAATGAAAAAGTGCACAATTGTATGCGCCATGCTAATATTTCATTAGCATTGTAAAACAGAACACTTTGAAACCTAAACATTCGTTTACACAAGTGGTTAGCTAAATATAATAACACTTCCACACTACTTCACTTAACCATGTTGACTGACTGATTCGCAACCAAGATACAACTTTTTTTTATTTGAAAATAAAGGAACCAGTAACAAACTTAATAATCTTCTTCAAAACTAACAAAAAACGTAAGTGGTGTTAAAATAAAGTTTACAAAAAACATAAACTTGAGACTCAATTTTATGCAATTCAATTTTTATTTAATCAAATTTCATTGATTCATATATACGTTCATTCTAAAATCGAATATCTGAATTCATACATGTAGAAATAATTAAAATATAAAGGTAAAATTAGGGATATAAACAAATAACTCATAAGTATGCATAATATCCAGAGAATAATATATAAAACAAGTAAGAGAATCTTGTAACGAAAAACTCCCTCAGAGACGTAAAAAATGTCAATGTCCAAAATAATATTGCTCAACATATAGACAGTCCTTCCAACAGGCATAACCATTGGCAGATTGGTCCTATACATTGGAATGTTAATCAGAGACCTTCATTTTGTAATATTACGGAAACAGATTTAAATTAGAGTAAGATTTTACACACAAAACATTTCATGTTTACTACCAGCACGTTAAAGCGCACTCCGTTTTCGTATTCAGAAGGCTGGCCATACAAAAATATCGCGTAAAAACGCTAGTTTTTGTACGTCCTTTACGCGTCAATGGAAAAACAAATTCCCACGTGGATGCGGGGTGAGAAATTGCCATATTATTTAGCGAAGTGGACTGTATTTAATTCTGATGAAATCAGTCTTCGATATGCGGTATGCAGTGTCAATCGGTCTCAACCCCAACAAATGAAATGGATTAGGAATAGAGGCCACTAACCTTATCTTCGTTCTTGATGGATTTGCTGTGGTCAGAATGGTCATTTGCAAGCGGCACCAGCTCAAAAACTGGTACCGTGATAGAGCTCAACACTGGTGGTTGGTGGAAACAAAGTTTATGATGCAGCACACGTTCAACAAAATAAATGCGCGATGTATGACACGGGTCGCAATGTGGCGAATAATCAAAGAATACTGATGTGGGAAGTGAACAGTGATTGTATGTTTAATGGATGTAAAAGTTGTGACAATACTCGACCAATGCATACCTACATAATTTTCAACTACGCGTCGAGGTATCCCGAACAATTTTAAATTTCCCACACTCGAAGACATATGTTTGAAGTTTAATGAAAGACTTACTTAGACACGAGCAATTATCAAAATTATCGAGACGATAGTAATGAAAATGAGTGTTCCTAAAAATTGCCTAAAATTTCGCAGCCTGCTAAGAACTGCCAAAGAAAAATCTAGCAACACAGAAAAAGTTAAGGTAAGAATTTAAAAATCTCCCATATAATAAACAAATGAAGACATGTTCCCGTTCTTAATATAACTATAACTATATAAATTTATCATATATTTTTGTTCAGTATCTAACTAGCAATATCCGTATTTTAATCTGATAAAGATACACATTCATTCTCAAGGAATCAATTTTTAACTATTGGATTAGAAATGAATATGGAGTATCTTCTGGTTAGGTTTGTCTGTAAATATCTATGCCTCAGCCTGATCTAAGATGGAAATTTTAGCATTTATTTATTTTAAGTTATTATTTACCAATGTTTAACGACTATAATTTCAAAAACAATACTACTTTACTATAAACAAATAACTAACCATACATTAGAAGTAAACGGTTATTATTGAATAAATATAAACTAAAAATCTTCTTCTTAGTCAGTCCTTGATGACTGAGGAACGTGATCACCATGTCGTATTCTTGAAACTGCAGTATTCTTTTTGTCTTGGCACCCCACATTTCTGAGAGCAGTCACAAAGAAAATGCCTATAGCAGTTTATATCTGGTCTGACCAGCGCGTAGAAGATCTTCGTTGTCCTCTTTTTCGCTTAAATCTGCTGTTAAGGGTTTTCTCAGCATACGCCTCCAGCATCACACTTCAACGGCATATATTATGTTGCGTCCTTTTGTCTTTATTGTATATGTTTCCACCCCATTAAAACAAATCGAAAAGTTTAGACTTTTATTATTTGTACTTAAATACATGATGTCATTTGAACATATAATAAATAAAATATTAAGATAGTCGTTCTTACGGTTTTGGTCGAGTCTTAAACTATAAAACAAAATTGTCCCATAAAATGACCTCATAAAATTATATTTCATGTTTTGTTACACTTTACGGGAAATCGAATTCTGGACCTCAAACATTGGAATAAAAAATTCTAACCAACCACGTAGTGCACTTGAACTACATTTGATTTAAGTAGTCAATTTTCATTTTCAGGATGTTTACTTGTGAGACAGACGGACGTGAAATAACATATTTTTTTTTAAAAACAAATATAAATATTCCGATGTTTCAAAAATTTAACAAACATCTATCTATCAAACTATCTTTATCTCAATATTTTTTTTATTTTGGGAAAAATCTTTCACATATAACTGACAATCAATTACTCTTGCAATAGATTCAGCGAGTTCTACATTCAATCGGGTTTAATTGAAAATTCCTTATAAAAAAAAGGGAGAAATACCATCCACTGGGAAAACAAACTTCCTTTAGATGTCTACCATGAAGGGAAGTTTTTAATTAAATTTCAGGCAGATGACATCCTTTTTACAAGAACCTATATTTTCATCCACCCCTTTCGTCTATACTTATATAGTCGGGATTATGAAGATTTAATGATGGTCTGCTGGATATAGAGCGATTAGTTGCACAGGATGTACAATAACGTTTTACATTTATTTAAATATATTTTTTTTAAAACATGAAAAGCACTAAATTAATTATGATAGAAATTGAAAATATTTTTAAGAAGGGATTATGGAAGTTTTGACTTTTTCAGAGCCTACGACCTGACATTGAGTGATATTTGTGGTCGTTTTACACATTTGTATCAATTGGGTAAAATTATTTATTTACAATTTTTAATGGGATCCCATTGTAATGATGTAATAACTTATATTTAGATATAATAGGCAGAACGGTGAATGTTACACAGTGTGTAAGGTGGCCACTTAGACTAGCCTATGACAGGTCATAAGCCCTGTAGATGCCTAGACTTCTATATTCCCTTATCTAAACAGTTTTTCATCTCTGTTGTAATGCGTTAACAATCAGTATTGAATCATTTAAAATAAAATAAATGAAAACAGATTTGTTGCTAAGAACTTTTAATGAACACAAATAAGTGGTTAAAAAGAAAGTTGTTTTTAATTATTTTATAAAAATAAATAATCACAAAGTTAGAGCTTCAAATATTAAATTTATATTGAAAACTCAAAAATATACCTGCAACTTTAAATATACATCCTTTAAATATGTTAAAATGAAATAACTTTGTATTTTTTGTTCTACTATATTTTTTTATAACTTAATAACTATCAACTTACGGCAAAAATATCAAACCTTCTTCTCGGTTAATTACAAACTTATATAAAGAATAATAATGTTCCATAAGTTAGTGCTTCAAATACTAAAAATAATGAATGCTATTACCATCAATATTTTGAGTTTGTTCAAATTTTTGTAGACAATTACTGGATTTAACTCCCTAGGGAGCTGTTAATATGTACATTTTCAGAGATGAAGAACATCAAAGAGAAGGTAACATAGAAGTCAAGGCATATACAAGGCTTCTGATTTGCATTGGCTGGTTTAAGTGGCCCTTTTACACACTGTGTAACATTCACCATTCTGTCTATAGTTGAACATCTGTATTCCTTCAATTATTTTATCTGTTAATGTCTGTGAAGTTAAAGAGCTGAAACTCTTATTTGTGCGGGTGAGATTCATCTAATTGAATTAGTTCACCTACATACTAGGTAACGCCTGATTTTTTTTTTTTCAATTTCTATAATTCTTAGTTGACCAGGTGGATTTATCAAAAAGTTTTGAGTTTGTCCAAATTTTTGTAGACAGAGACTAGTGGACAAGGAGTGTGTAAAGTGGCCACTTAAACCAGCTATTAACAGGTCATAAGCCCTGTAAATGCTTAGACATCTATGCTACCTTCTCTAAAATGTCCTTTATCTCTGTTATAATGTGTTAATACTACGATTTAACTTTAAAACATGAGCCAAAGAAGTACTAATATGTAAAAAAACATGGTGTCCTATTTTAATGCTTTTTGAATGAATATCATTCGACTGAGGTTAAAATAAAATTTGTCCCTTTATTTATCTCAGTTATGAAAATTGAGTGATAAATTGTTTTTTAAATGTTTCGAGTATGTACACATGTTTGTTGACAGGTTGGATTTTCTTTCTAGGGAGTTTTTTAAATCTAAATTTATTGCAGCATAGAGAGAAATCATTTTAGAGAAGGGAATATGGAAGTTTAGGCATTTACTGGGCTTGTGACTAGGCATTGGCTGCTTTAAGTGGCCACATTACACACTGTGTAACATCCACATTTCTTGTGGAATTGAAATCAAAATGACTCCCTAGGGAAATAATCTAGCTTATGTACAAACATCGGACATACTAAAAACATTATTGATTTAACAAACTGGTATTAAAAAAATATTTCATTGAAAAATTAGTGTCATTCGTTACCTAGTAGGTAAGATGGTCCAGCTGGATGATCTCACCCACGTTATAAAGATTTCAACTCGATTACCTCACAGAAGTCAACTGATGGAAGAGTTGAAGAAATTTGAATATTGAAAGATAGACGAAATGAATAATTTTACACATTGTGTAAAGTGACCACTAAAACCAGCCAATGGTAAGTCTTAAGCCCTGTAAATTCATAGACTTCCGTATTCTCTTTTCAAAAATGTTTTTCTTCTCTGTTGTACTTAATTTATGGCTCAATTAATTGATTAAAAAGCAGTTAATTTATATAATGATAACTTATAGGCGATGGTGAAATTCATTCAAAAAATATTTCTACAACCACTGTAATTATTTAGACAATTCAGTGCATTTATATGTTATAATTCTAAAATGAATAAGTAATATAATAAATAAAAGTAAAAGTACTCTTTAAATCATTAAATTAAAGGAACAGCCTTTATACAAGTTTTTTTGGTAACATAGAGTCGGTATATATGTACGTAATTAATCATCGGTTTTAAGGTTTGATTAATGAACTTTCCAATCTTATTTCCACTTTAACGAAATATTTAAACGTTTTTATTCAACAAAAAGCTTTTAAGGGTAGGTATACCTATTCTGAGAAAAATAATTAATTTTTATGGATTTTAAAAAGCTAAATGTCTTGAAATGTTTATCTTATTCTTGCAAGTATGTGGACCAACTAGTATCAACAAATGTATTTTCTTGAACGTGGTTTTTTATATAATTTATATTGTGTTAAAAACAGTAGGTTCAGAAGACGGAAAAAGTTTTTTTCCTTCTCTTAGTTATAAAGCGGTTAGTGCGTTATGTTAACATACAAGAGGTTCTGGGTTTCATACTCGGAAAAGTCAAGAATGAATTTTAATTTTAAAGGTGTTTTCTGTACCTCAAAACTCTATGGTCTGAATAGCACCTTGTAGCGTGACACTAAATCATCGAAATATAATATACGTGTGCTAGGGTGCGTGAGTGTGCGAGATTGCACTATAATGTGCAAGTTATATTTTATTTGTTATATTTGTTTTATATGTATTACTATTGACATCTCTAATAAATAAAATAAAATAAATAAAAATATAATATTTTTTTCTTTCTGTTTACATATCGTCGTTCAGCGGCAATATCAGTTACGTAAATATTCATTTTTAAAATTATTTTTAATCTCTCATTTATATTACACAATTTTGTTTCTAAAAAAGAATTTGAATAAGTTTTTTAAAATATTAATATCACCATTACGCCACTTCCCCGTAGGGGTAGGCAGACATATTGAACCACCACACATGTATATCCTGGCATATATTCCTTGCTTCTTTCACATTCATAGATCTTGTCATACATGCCCTTCGGATCTGTCTGCTTTTTACATGAACAGACTTAAGATTTTGGTTTATCTGATTCCCTGGTCTTTCTTGATCACCCTAGTCTTACGTTACCGTTCATTTTTGCCATATATACTAGTATTACCGTTTTTTTGTCATCCATTCGTTCTATATGACCAAACCATCTCAGAGACTCTTTCTTAATCTTATCAATTATACTTGACTCAGATTTACACTCTGGTCTGATTTTATCATTCGTAACCCCTTCATACATTAATATATATACTAATGTTTATTTAATGATTTTATCATACGTATTTCAACCGCGTTCACTCGGCTTTCATCTTCTCTCTGCCAGCTTCATGTTTCACTTCCGTACATAAGTGTTTGGACTAAAACTCCGTTGTGCACTTCCAGTTAAGCTTTAAAATATAATTACAAGTTTTTTTGTTTTACGATTAATAAAAAAAAACCATCATAAAAAGGTACACTGTTTAAATTATCTGCTTAAATATTTTTTTAAAGTTATTACCGACACAACAAAGATATGCTCGATGTATTCACAATGTGGTGCTGTAGACGGATAATATGCATTTTCTGGATGCACAAACATATAAAATTTTCACGAAATGTTAATAAGCAAAAAAAAAATTACAACACGCAGTAAATGAATAAAAAGGAATTTCTCAATTGCATTTAAAAATTTCTTCAAATGCTCTCATTGATGCTTAGCAATCGCGATGGGAATCTTCCGTTCTGGGAGAGTCCCCTATCTTTTTGTTCCGTCAGCGTTTAAAATCTTCTCCGACTATTCTTGATTATTGGACTATGCACTTTTCAACAGGTTATGGTAAATTTAATGACAAATTATTTGTTCTTAATAGGTATTGTCAATTCCCTTTTATGTATAATCAATCTTCTGAACACACCCTGTGGTCTTGTCCCTTTCTTCTTTTCTATGATAATTGAATGGAGCTTCTAGCTACTACCCATGGCCTCGATGAATATCCTGTCAGATATACATATCTGGTGGCTCCCAAAAAGAATTTCAAGGCTTTTAGAAAGTTTTGTAATCATTTAGGCTAATTGATCATATCCATTCAATTTAATCCCAGTCAGTCAAAAATTCACATCCTGTTTTTTTTAATCCAATTATGTGCATAATATTGACTTCTAAATTAGCTTCTTTTAGCACAAATTGACTAAAGCTATCAGATTACAGAGAGCTTCTTCGGGCAGCTTTTTTCGTTCGGCGACAAGCAATATTTCCATGTTTCTGGGCACCCACAAGGAGATTTATGTCCTCAGATGCGGTACATGACGGGCAAGCTAAGACACGCAGTTAAATCTGGTATAACAATTACAGTTAAGGGTCAACCAGCAAGTAGACGGTCTCTTTCAATATGAATATTATTTATCTTCTTCATCATAAAAAAAAAATAAATTAAAAAACTTTTAATAAACAAAGTATAAACATAAAATATAGGTACTGAAGAACAAAAAACAATACAGCTATGATAAAATAGTGTATTAATAAGGAATTTCAGTGCTACAGAAAATTGTACATCAAAAATGTTTTCTTATATGCTGGAAAAACAAAAGCATTTCATTGTTCGACGAAGTTTCTCAAAAACGTATGAAAAAATTAATAACATAGAACAACGTCACAAGTTCTTTCAAATCAACCAATAATTGAGTTGTGATAGATTTCCTGTTTCCGGAAAATTAACTCACAAGTCACCAAAACTCACTGACTAGGACTTTTTAATAACGATATAATAATTACCAAATTTTATTCAATTATAGCGCTGATAACAATAATTCATTAAAATATTGGCTTAATTTGATAAGTTTATTAACAAATACTGTGTTTTTTAACACTCCTGAATCGCTCTATTTAATGCTCCGTATGCCATTCATTGCAAATAAATAAATAATAACACCGGAAATGAAACGATTAAAAATAACCATTATTTTTAATTACAATCAGGTTCTATCGCTGTATTCTCAAGACATCGGGAGCATCTCTCCTACCTCCCAAGTTCCAACCCCGGAATAATTGCGCTGATTTCCCGAGAGGCTTTGCAGGAAGGTCCAGTCCGGAGGTTTTCAGGCTAAATGTTATAATGACCTCTATTGAACGCTTTGGCGGTGAACCCATACGTGACAGGAATCGAAATAGAGACATTCCCTTAAGGTTTAAATTACATTTTTAAAAGTACCCTAACGCTGCAAAGTGCAGTTGTATTATTTATTTTGGCTACGTGAATTTAATTGGATCACAGTGTTGGGTTGTTAAGAGCAATTGAAAGACTTTTAAGGGCCAATAGATGATACCTTTATGTGAAATAATGAAAACTGGACATTAAATAAAATTATGCACGTATTAAAAAAAAAACTGATAATGTTTTTTAATTAAAAATTCATTGCGTCATTTATTTAATAAGTTCATGTAATATTAATACTTAACGCATAAACTTTGTGTGCTAACATTTTATCAAATGTTATAAAATATTAATTTGTTTCCCTTTACCGTTCCATATTCCATTTCCACACCTCTATTTCCTCTACCATTTTTCAACTATTTCCTTAGCTACATTTAATGTTTTCATAATTTAATCAGTGCTTGTTTGTCCTAATCAGTGCATTTGATTATTAACATGCATGTCGTTTTGGTTTTCTATTTTTGTGCAACAACTATAGTGAAAGTGTATAGTTGGTTTTGAATGTTAGTTTTCATGTTGGTTTAATTGGTGTACTGATGAAGGGACGGGTACGTCTCGAAACCGGTAGACATAGAAAAGTCGGTTAGAGTAGTTATATACAAATATTTAATAACATTTAGTAAATATACAATATACGTCTTTATGTTTGTCGTAACATTGAAGAATAAAAACTACTATTTACCTTTTTTTATCCATAGCTATTTTTGACCTTGTTTTTGGCATACGAAACCTTATTAATGTTTTCAAAGTGCAACACGGATTTTAAAAAAAAGGGGATATGACTACAGCAATGAAATAAGTTAACAACTTTATACAAACAAATACAGATGAAGGAGATGCCGTGACTGTACTTTTACTTTGCTTTAAGAAGGCGTTTGACACAGTCCACACTGATTCTTGATGAATTGAAAAATGCTCGAGCTTAAGTACAACTGTCACCAAAGACGCACAAAAACTATTGAAATGACCAAACTCAAACCATCTCACACAAAACGTAAAGAAATGCATTATAAAACATTTTGATAGACAAAAAAAGAACCATAACACGAATATAAAAATTAACAACAAAACTCTCAAAGAACTAAAACACGTTACAGACCTAGAACTTACCATAGACAAAATACTTAAATAGAAGGGACACATAAACAGACTCACCAAAGTAATGGCATCGTTGCATAGCCTCTTCTTCAAAATTTAAGTGTCCATACAAAAAAAGAAAAATCATGATGGATGAAGTGAATGTTAAAAGATAATTGAGCTGAATGATCGCCTTGTTGGGAACTTGTAACAAGGCAGATATAACAAGGATACAAAGAAAACAAAATAAATAAAAATATCAAATATACCTGACTTTTACGACTTAACTGTACGAAACACATAGTAGTTTGACATAAAATACTTGATGAAAATTGAGACGATGAAAATTGTACTCAAAATTACATTGGAAACAAAGAAGACGATGTTAATT
The DNA here is from genome assembly GCF_059751315.1 of Micrasema longulum. NCBI lineage: Eukaryota > Metazoa > Arthropoda > Insecta > Trichoptera > Brachycentridae > Micrasema > Micrasema longulum. The sequence continues at coordinate 432,021 of NW_028278038.1, forward strand.
CATTTGCAAAAAACCTGGCATACTCAAATATAATAATAGAAAACAACAACACTACCACATTTAAAAAGCAAAAACAAACGTAGGACAGTCATAAATACTTCACAATGCTAACATATTACAACAGAGATGAAGAACATTTGAGGTTTAAATAAAATTTTACCCATTATTTATCTCAGTTATGAAAATTGAGTGATAAATTGTTTTTTAAATGTTTCGAGTATGTGCACATGTTTGTTGACAGGTTGGATTTTCTTTCTAGGGAGTTATTTAAATCTAAATTTATTGCAGCATAGAGAGAAATCATTTTAGAGAAGGTTATATAGAAGTCTAGGCATCTACAGGGCTTATGACCTGTCAATGGCTGGTTTAAGTGGCCACTTTACACACTGTGTAACATTCATCATTCTGCCTTTATTTGAACATCTAAATTCCTTCAATTCTTTTATCTGTTGGTGTATGTGAAGTTAAAGAGCTGAAACCTTTGAATATGTTAATATAAACAGCTCCCCAGGGAGTTGAATCCAATCCTTGTCTACAAAAATTTGGACAAACTCAAAATATTGTTACTATACAATGGACTTAAATACTACAATGACCTCACCACTTCAAAAATTACACTGGAGACAAATTTAAAATGAACCTGAAAAAGTACATAACAACTATATTTATCAGACGAGACAAAACATGAATACACCTTATTATATTTCTTACATAACCCTAACTGGTTTAAAAAAAAAAAATTCAAAAATATTTCTACTATCTGTGTTTTGCAGAATAAATTTTACGCAATTGTGATTTTAAGTTTTAGAATGCTAAATAATATTTATTTTTTTAGGTCCTTTACTGGTAGACATATTAAATTAATTTGACTGACTTTACACAAAAGCAAACAAAAAAAATTCATCGTCATAACCCTGTTGCGGAGTGTGAATGGGTCACTGCATTGGTCCACTTATCGCAACGTATATCGATCATCTGTTGCATGAAAATAAGGTGATCAGCCTTACGCTTCAGATTCTAGTCTAGGAGTTTGAAAAAATTCACTGTCAAACCACCTTTTAAATCAATAGTTCATGTCCATTATCCCTGGAATCAAAGCCAGGAACTCAAGAAAGAAAGGTGAATGCATCAACCAGTACTTAACGAGGTGAACTTACAAATATCGTAACTCGATTTCATGATTTATACCTGAAAGTGGTTATCGAGATGAAAGCACTCGTCCAGGGTTCTGATAATTATTTCTTTATTTATTTACACCTTTTATCAAAAATACAATTTTACGGTCAGTTTGCCCAGCTAACAAGGGTTCATACCCTGTTCCGAGCTAGGCAATTACATTCTTATGTATGATAAAAGTTAACAAATTAATCGTGAGCACAGTCGAATATAATATAAACTTACTCGTATTCGCATGTTGATACATATACACACACACATACACATATATACACATCTACATACACACACACGTAAATACATCCACGCGCATACACATACACAAATTCATAAAATATAGACAATTTATTTATAATGCGAAACTTCATGGTTGCCATCTGTATATATATTTTTTAAATCATTCTTTATTTTCATATTTTATTTTCGACATCCAGTAAAAATCTCCAATCCATGGCATGCATCAACTCCCTACGACCAATGTCATGAAAGAGCGAGTTCAACACCTTCCGCAACTTGACAACACTCCTGTCTTTTCACGATTCTGGCAAAATGTTATTGACCTTTTTGCCTACGTAATAGTGTTGTCTCGATGCCAGAACAGTGTTGACCCCTTCGCTTAGTATCAGATCCCTATTAGAATATCTTGTATTATGGTTGTGGTTGACGCTTGGGTAAATGTCTCTATTTATGTGTGTAACCACTACCGTTCTCAATATGTACTGTTTAATAATATTCAGTACTCTGAATTCTTTAAAGAGCAAGTCACATGAAGAACGAAATGTTTTTTTTTTATTCCTCAGATTTGAAATTTTTGTGCAATTGCTACAGGCTCAAGTTGAGGCAGAATTTTCGATACAATTCCAATAATTATTTATAAAATATTTTAGTAAAATTATTAGGGCTGAAATTTTCATCTGAAATCCCTTCAAACAGTAAATTAAACATTTTGTATTCAATTCATTAAACCACATGCCAAACATTTCAGAGGACCCGTAACAGCATTGACCAAAGTGATATTCAATTTTACCAAAATGAAAAAAAAAACGTTTTTTGAAACCACCCCATTTCCGCGCCCTTTATCCATTAGTCGCCAACCCAGCAAACCGTCTACACCTTGTAATCTATTCACGACCTTATTTTTGGATCAAAAAGGATATTTGCTATTTGCTAATTATTTAAACCACCCTATAAGGATATAAGTGTGTTTTAATTTTGATTTGATCAAACTTATCCTTTAGTATAAAATATAGAGTAAAAAATTTTTTTCTGAATTATTTATTTGTCAATAAAAATTAAGATAATATTACTGTTCTATTTTTGGCAGATAGATAATACAGTCCTGAGTGTTAAAAGGAACCAGAACTGTGGACGAGTGTTTTTGACTCGACTACTCTCAGGTAAAAATCAAGTGAAGATAATTCATTTTCAATTTACAGAAATTGGCACGTTTGGATTATTATTAAATTTTTGGGTTTGATTCCTGTCAAGGAGGATGAGATAAATTGAATATAAAAGTGGTGCCAGACTGCAATATTTCAATGTTCTTGGACTGGCACCTGAACTATAAAATGAAACCCCTTACCTTTTATGTAACAAAAATGATCTAGATACGCTGCAATTGGAGTGCAAATGTAGTGCTCTATGCACCACTAGATGTGGATAGGGAAATAGTGATAAAAGCAACTGGCAGTTCACAGAAAATTACTAGTACTGACTAGTACTGAAGTTTATGTAAAGAATTGATGTATTTAATTAAAACCATTTAAAAATAGGCTGAATATGGTCTAAATGCGATGGCGTATAAAAAAAATGTATAGGTGCTCAAATATTAAAATCCGTACATTTTGCAATGCTGTATTAAGCAAAATTAAAAAATGATGCTCCGCTGGTTTAACATGTTGAGCGAATGGACAATTAACAACGAAATCTTACAATCAAAATGTCTATGGATATAGTAAACGACGAAGATTAAGAAATACGTATTGTCATCACTGGATCCAAAAAATGCTTGAAGATAGATATTGCAAAAGTGGAAATAATTCAGTTTACTAAAATTCAATTCAATTCATTTATTTTAAATATAACATATACATTACAAACATATATTCAATACGCACATATTATAAAAAAGAAAAAAAACTACACGAAAGAGACTCATGTCAAAGTAGTAGGAGAATCCTGCTCCGGGAAACCTCTTCGGATACATGGAACAGATCAATATCCAAAGCGATGATGTTCAACATGGCGGTAGCTTTTTCAACAGGCATAACCATAAGCAGGTTGGACCTGAATATCGAAATATGAATCAATATATGCTGACGCTGTCTTAGGTAATTATCAGGAACATACAAACTAATGCTCATTATAATCTCAGAATTATTAATCATAGCGCGCAACAATCGATAGAAATGTTTAGTCAAATACACATTCCTTCTAGTCTCTAAACTGTTGTAGCCAAGCATACCCTGGAGACACTCTGTCGGGACGCCCAGATCATTAACATTTGATGTTCGTATCAGATTCTGGTCATTCATTTTGTAGCGAAAAAAAAGAGTTTTTTGGGTACTAGTGAAAAGCGTGTCCGAACACTTGGAAACATTAAACCTAAGTATGTTTTGCCTTTCCCAATCCGATATATTAATATGCGTGCATGCATGAAAAGGTGCGTTAATGTAGAGAAAACAATATCTGCATTAAAATAGTGATTTTCTGTTTTTTTTTTAGTGTCTGCCTCTAAGTGGAAATGGAGTCATGTTTTGTTGCTTAAACGTGTTTTGAATGGGTTTTTAAAAAAAGGAGTAAAATGTGCGGCTATAATGAACAGGAGTTGGGTTCAAATATTTTTTTTTTTTTTCATCCGCGACTTTGCTCACGTTGGTATCAGGGGAAATGAGTTAGTTTTGTCGTTTATCAATTAGAATTTTCCCGGTGGAATAATATTTAGGACTTAAAAAAGCTTGTATCGATTGCCAGTCATTCAAGTATACGACAATCGAGTCTATAGCGACATCAAATCATCATTATGTTCACATATCCAAAATTTTGCTACAAAAACTAAAACAAAAAGCAAACCAAACTAACCATAGATCAAGCATGTGATATCACTGAACTCCTCCTAAGTGGCTCAACCGATTTACGTGCGGTTTTCAGATAAATATAGATCTTTGCGCTGTACGTGTTTGTATATATTAACATCTTCAATCTTTTATTTAAAAAAAAATTAAGTAGCACAAATGTTTTATTTATCAATCTACTAGGGTTGCATTCGAGGAGAATGCATTTCCAAAAAAATGGTAAGATGTTGTTTTTTGTGTATAAAAGAAGTTTGTTTTCGAATGTTTACCAAAAGCATTTGTTTTTTGTGGATCTCAATCAGATTCTTTCCTTAAATTCCTTACAATTTCTACCCGTTTATTTCTTTTTACTAATTTTTTTTTAATACTTATATAATATTTGATTTAATACATTTTTAAAAATTGTATTCCTACATAAGTAGACCCCTCTGTTGGAGAGAAAACTGGAGTTAGACGTTTGTAAAAAAATTCCATATTTGAAAAAATATTTATTTTGGAATTCAATCATAAACAATAACCAGGGTACCTACATAAATGCAAAATTTAAATATTATCAATTTTTAGTTTTAAAATATAATCACAAACAAGTGCCTAGGTACCTACTACTACTATCAATGAAAAGTATTTTTCCAAACTAATAGCAGGCACGTCAACGTTCGGGCAGGACAACGTCTGTCGGATCAGCAAGTTTATTATAAAAAATTTAAAAAATCAGTTCAAATGGATTATTTTTGATTTCTTACCTCACCGCTTACTCATTTTCAAATAATGTTGCTCATTGTTAGCACAATTTTTTTTTCATTACACTTTTTCAATTTGGGATGTTAAATAAGTATCTTTTTTTACTTGTTACTAAATAGATAGATAAATAAATAAAACACCCTTTCGTAAATGATAAATAAGTAAACAAATCCAGTATAAAATGGCTGACTTTCATTAATGCATTCACCGGCGTCGCCTGTCAGGAGCACAATGAGACCCCAATTTAGTGCTGGACTGCTATCTAGTAGTGGGAACTTCAAACAAAAAAATAATAAAATATTCCACAAAAAAATACATAAGAATATTGTTGAAATGATCAACTATTATGAAATTGTGTTTCACCCTCCGCTCAACGAAATAAAAGATTGGAATTATTTTATAATTGCTTTATTATTTATATAGTCTTAATTTCATTCCTACCATTACACTTGATTCATTCTTGGTCAGCAAAATTAAAATAATTATTTTGGTTTTCGTGTACTTAAAAATTTGCACTTTTACCGTTTTAAAATAGCGTTAATTTACCACTAAGGGATTTGCTAGTAAAAAAATGAATTTATCGATTACAAACAAAAATAATTCATAAAAATAAAAAAACGTTACCTTCACAAATGTTACAAATTACCTCAAAAAATATATAAAAAGTTATTATGAATCTGACCTCTAAAAATATATGATTATTTTATGTGCTAAATATTGAACAGCATTAATTTTAACTTAGATGGAGACTAAAAATAATAAAATAATTCAAACTCTTATTTTTTTCACAAGAATTAGTACAAATTAAACATAATTTACATCAGACAGCGTCAGTACATTCTGTTTTATTTTCCATACTCCAAAACCAACCTGCATCTGGCTATGCCGATTTGAAGTACATTCAGGCAGCTAAACACTACCATTTTGGAGATCGACATATTTCACATCAGTGAAGCCATGTTTAATAGGCAAATACTCCTGCTGTTGGAGAGGACTATA